>NC_058083.1:411794163-411960360 GCF_014858855.1 Bufo gargarizans
CTTCGGGAGAATAAATTGTATGCAAAATTGGAAAAAATGTGTATTTGCTGTCCATAAGCTACCGTTTTGGGATACCTGCTTTCTGACTCTGGTTTTCGTATGGACCCCGAAAAGGTCCGGGCGGTACTGGAATGGGACCGACCTGAGAATCAGAAAGCTCTGATGCGGTTTTTGGGTTTTACCAATTACTACAGAAAATTCATCTTGAATTATTCCACCATTGCAAAACCTTTGACAGATATGACTAAAAAAGGCGCCGATCTCTCTGTCTGGTTGGATGAGGCATTACAGGCCTTTTCTGCTATTAAGAAATGTTTTGCGTCTGCTCCCATTCTGATGCAACCATGTGTCTCAACCGTTCGTCGTGGAGGTTGATGCATCAGAAGTGGGGGTCGGAGCAGTTCTGTCGCAAGGTCCATCCCCTAGCAAATGGCATCCCTGTGCTTTTTTTCTCCAAAAAACTCTCCGCCGCTAAAAGAAATGATGTAGGAGATAGAGATCTACTGGCCATTAAATTGGCCTTTGAAGAATGGCGTCACTGGTTGGAAGGGGCTACTCATCCTATTACGGTATATACTGACCACGAGAATTTGGCTTACCTGCAGTCTGCAAAGCGCCTGAATCCTAGACAGGCTAGGTGGTCACTGTTTTTTACTAGGTTCAATTTTGTGGTCACCTTTCGCCCTGGGGTTAAAAACGTCAAGTCAGATGCATTGTCACAAAGTTTTCCTGGGGGGAATGATTCGGAGGATCCCGCTCCGATTTGGGCTGATGGGGTGTTGGTTTCTGCTCTGTACCCCGAGTTGGAGATGAAGGTGTTGGGGGCCGTGGAGGAGGCTCCTGATTCCTGTACTCCAGGCAACTTGTTTGTTCCTGCTGAACTGCGATACTAGGTGTTCAAGGAACATCATGATATGGTCCTTGCGGGACATTCTGGAAGCAAATCCACCATAGATCTTATTTCCCAGAGATTCTGGTGGCCAGGGTTGCGCAAGGGTGTGGAGGGTTATGTGGCAGCTTGTGAGACCTGTGCACAGGCGAAGGTGGCTCACACTAGGCCTTCAGGATCCCTTCTTCCTTTGTCCATTCTGTCTCGTCCTTGGACGCATTTGTCCATGGACTTTATTACCGATTTACCGAGTTCCTCTGGGAAAACTGTGATTTTGGTGGTAGTGGACCGCTTCAGTAAGATGGCCCACTTTGTACCGTTACCTAGTTTGCCCAATGCCAAAACTCTAGCTCAGGTTTTTATCGATAACATTGTAAAACTACATGGCGTTCCCTCTGATGTGTTGTCTGATAGGGGGACGCAATTTGTTTCCAGGTTTTGGAGGGTGTTTTGCTCTCGTCTGGGAATTCAACTGTCTTTCTGTTCGGCTTTTCATCCCTAGTCGAATGGTCAGACAGAACGCACTAACCAAAACCTGGAGACCTATTTGAGGTGTTTTGCTGCCGAGAACCAGGATGACTGGTCCCGGTTCTTGTCTCTAGCCGAATTTGCCTTGAATAACCGTAGACAGGAGTCCACTGATAAGTCGCCATTTTTTGGCGCATATGGTTTTCACCCACAGTTTGGTACTTTTTCTGGGACTGGATCTTCTGGGATGCCAGAAGAGGAGATATTCTCTTCCGCCTTGTCATCTATCTGGCAAAAGATCCAAGTTAATTTGGAAAATATGGGTGAAAGATATAAACGGATGGCTGACAGGAGACGTATGACTGGTCCGGACCTGTGTCTGGGTGATTCGGTGTGGTTCTCCACTAAAAACATTAAGCTCAAGGTACTATCTTGGAAACTGGGTCCAAGATTTATTGGCCCTTACAAAATCTCTTCTGTGGTGGCATTCCATCTGGATCTTCTGCAGACCTGGAAGATCCATAATGTGTTTCACAGGTCCTTACTGAACAAATATGTGGAACCATCTCTATTGCCACCTCCTCCTGTCCTGGTGGATGGCAATTTAGAGTTTTTGATCTCTAGGATTATCGACTCACGTGTTCTTCGGGGTTCCCTCCAGTACCTAGTGCACTGGAAGGGATACGGTCCGAGGAAAGAATGTGGATTCCGGCTTCTGATGTTAGTGCTAACCACCTGGTGAGGGCCTTTCACAGGGCGCACCCTGAGAAAGTAGGTCCGGGGTGTCCAGAGGTCACGCGTAGAAGGGGGGGTACTGTCATGCCTTGCCTTGTGAATGTGCGGAGATCTGCCAGGCTGGCTACACATGTTTGACTCTTCTCTTTGTTTTGGTTTGAGTTCAGCTTGATACACCTTCCCTCAGGTGAACTGGGTTGATTGCTAGCGAGGCTATTTATTCCTCCTTCTTCCAGTGGCCTGTGCGGGTTATAGTTCATTCCTGTGGGCTTTGGATGTGTTGTGGATTTTCTGCTCCAGCTCAGCTCAAGATAAGTCCTCTCTGTTTCTTCTCTGTGTCCTCTTTGTTGTATTTTGTCTAGACCTCTAGGGAGACGCTTGCTTCCTCCTGCTTGAGGAAACAGGTCGCCTCTTCCCCTTTCCCTTCTGCTCAGGGTTTTCCCAGAGTATATAGACATAGGCACGAGGGCTTGTGCATATCCACCATAAGGGTATGCACATGTGCACAGCAGTATAGCGAAAGCTTCAGGGATTGCTAGGAGGTGACCCTTTCTCCCTAGCTTTTGGGCCTAGTCTATTGTTCTGTTTGTTTTCCCTGTGTTTGGTTATTTCCCTGCTGACATACCTTCAGTGACACCATCATCTACATAAAAGTTTTTCTTCAGAAAAATTGCTGCTGATGGGCAATACTTTTTATTCTGATTAGCCAGGTACTTCATACCATAATTGGCGCAACCTGGAGAGGACACTGCTCCAAACAAGTGTACTTTCATTCTGTATTCTGCCGTCTCTGTATCTGTATCTCCATCCTCCCACCATAGAAACCTCAGGAAGTCTCTATCTTCATTTTTCACATGAAACTGGTGGAAGGAACATCTTTTCAACGTCACACATGACCGCTACAGGATACTTTCTGAATCTACAGAGTACTCCAGGCAGAGTGTTTGTAAGATCTGGTCCTTTTAGTAGATGATCATTCAATGCAAACCATTGTACTTTGCTGAGCAATGAAATACTATTCTAATCATATCTGGTTTCTTTGAGTAGTAAACACCTTGATGTGGGATGTACCACACTTTCTCTGCATGTTCTTCTTCGAGGATGCCTTCCATGCATTTCAAATAATCCTGCTTGAATTTGGGATCTTTTCCCATCTTTTTCTTCAAACATTTCAATCTTGCTAGGGCAAGATTTCTGTTATTTGGCAGACGAGGTCATTCTCTAAAAGGTAAGGGCATTTCAAGATGACCTTGTTGATTCTGCTGAATACATTCTTCTAGAGTGTGTACGAACTTTATGTCTTGTTGAGATACACTCTTTTCTTTAGAACTTATGTCTACAAAGTCGGATTCAAGGATCTTGATTAGTGATGGATGAACATTGGCTGGGATGGTTCGCGAATGCAATTGCGCGAACGCCATCAAATGTTCGCGAACTGAAAGTTTGCGGTGGGCTCCATTCACTTTAATGGCAGGCGAATCTGAAAAACCTTCAGCTCATATTTGCAGCCACAAAATACTTAGTAGAAGTGCACAAATAGTCCCACAACATGGACATTGACATACTAGAGGGGGATTAATGACAAAATTCCAACAAAAAGTATGTGTCTTAATCAGGGGGCAACTGGTATATCACACCAGTAGAAATCATTTGTTCCAATAACGCTTGTCCCTCTATATACCTGCGGTATCGCAGCAGAACCACACACAACTGCCGCACAATACAAATGCACTATAATATACTTTCTATGTTAGAAAGTATATTATAACATTGTACAAGGAAGGCAATACATAAAGATAAAACGTAACCTTTAATAATGTTACTATAAAGGGCTCTTTCAGACGGACGTATGCTATCCGCAAAAATGCAGATCCGTTTTTTTTGCTGATTAGATGCTGACCCATTCACTTCTATGGGGCCCTTTTCTATTCCACGGTTCCGCAAAACAAATGAAACATGTTCTATACTTGTCCGTGAAAATCAGGACATGGCCCAATTGAAGTCTATGGGTCCGCAAAAATACTGAATGCTATCCGTTTTTTTACGGACATGCTGAACTATCCGCAAAAAAAACTGATCTGCATTTTGTTGGACAGCATACGGCCATCTGAATGAGGCCTAAGGGTCCATTCACACGTCCATAAGTGTTCTGCGGATCCGCAAATTGTGGATCCGCAAAACACGGACATTGGCAATGTGCATTCCACAATTTGCGGACCGCACATCGCCAGCACTATAATGAGTAGGACATGTTCTATTTTTTTGCGGAAACGGAAGCACGTACAGTACAGACCAAAAGTTTGGACACACCTTCTCATTCAAAGAGTTTTCTTTATTTTCATGACTATGAAAATTGTAGATTCACACTGAAGGCATCAAAACTATGAATTAATACATGTGGAATTATATACATAACAAAAAAGTGTGAAACAACTGAAAATATGTCATATTCTAGGTTCTTCAAAGTAGCTACCTTTTGCTTTGATAACTGCTTTGCACACTCTTGGCATTCTCTTGATGAGCTTCAAGAGGTAGTCACCTGAAATGGTCTTCCAACAGTCTTGAAGGAGTTCCCAGAGATGCTTAGCACTTGTTGGCCCTTTTGCCTTTACTCTGCAGTCCAGCTCACCCCAAACCATCTCGATTGGGTTCAGGTCCGGTGATTGTGGAGGCCAGGTCATCTGGCGCAGCACCTCATCACTCTCCTTCATGGTCAAATAGCCCTTACACAGTCTGGAGGTGTGTTTGGGGTCATTGTCCTGTTGAAAAATAAATGATGGTCCAACTAAATGCAAACCGGATGGAATAGCATGCCGCTGCAAGATGCTGTGGTAGCCATGCTGGTTTGGTATGCCTTCAATTTTGAATAAATCCCCAACAGTGTCACTAGCAAAGCACCCCCACACCATCACACCTCCTCCTCCATGCTTCACGGTAGTAACCAGGCATGTAGAGTCCATCCGTTCACCTTTTCTGCGTCGCACAAAGACACGGTGGTTGGAAACAAAGATCTCAAATTTGGACTCATCAGACCAAAGCACAGATTTCCACTGGTCTAATGTCCATTCCTTGTGTTCTTTAGCCCAAACAAGTCTCTTCTGCTTGTTGCCTGTCCTTAGCAGTGGTTTTCTACCAGATATTCTACCATGAAGGCCTGATTCACACAGTCTCCTCTTAAAAGTTGTTCTAGAGATGTGTCTGCTGCTAGAACTCTGTGTGGCATTGACCTGGTCTCTAATCTGAGCTGCTGTTAACCTGCGATTTCTGAGGCTGGTGACTCAGATGAACTTATCCTCCGCAGCAGAGGTGGCTCTTGGTCTTCCTTTCCTGGGGCGGTCCGCATGTGAGCCAGTTTCTTTGTAGCGCTTGATGGTTTTTGTGACTGCACTTGGGGACACTTTCAAAGTTTTCCCAATTTTTCTGACTGACTGACCTTCATTTCTTAAAGTAATGATGGCCACTCGTTTTTCTTTACTTAGCTGCTTTTTTCTTGCCATAATACAAATTCTAACAATCTATTCAGTAGGACTATCAGCTGTGTATCCACCTGACTTCTCCACAACGCAACTGATGGTCCCAACCCCATTTATAAGGCAAGAAATCCCACTTATTAAACCTGACAGGGCACACCTGTGAAGTGAAAACCATTTCAGGTGACTACCTCTTGAAGCTCATCAAGAGAATGCCAAGAGTGTGCAAAGCAGTATTCAAAGCAAAAGGTGGCTACTTTGAAGAACCTAGAATATGACATATTTTCAGTTGTTTCACACTTTTTTGTTATGTATATAATTCCACATGTGTTAATTCATAGTTTTGATGCCTTCAATGTGAATCTACAATTTTCATAGTCATGAAAATAAAGAAAACTCTTTGAATGAGAAGGTGTGTCCAAACTTTTGGTCTGTACTGTATGCGGAAGTGCGGATCTGCAAATAGCCCTTACACAGTCGGAAGTGCGGACAGCACATTCCGGCCCTATTGAAAATAAATGGGTCTGCACCCGTTCCGCAAAATTGCGGAACGGATGAGGACCCATTTTGAGGACGTGTGAATGGACCCTAAAAGATATCCCTCAAAATGAAAAATAATAAAATTATTAAAGTTAAGCAAAAAGCATAGATGTGGTAGGCAATAACAAGTGCTCGGCGGCTCTAAATCAGGTGCTCGGCAGCACCAAATCAGAAACCATATGTCCTACCACAATCCGGGGGGTTCCAGTACACATCGATGAATCCCGGAGGGAAAGCAAAAAACATCTATCCCTGGGCTAGATGATGATGTGGGCAAAGGACAGGGTGGGCAAAGAACTGTCCCTGATATTGCCCTACAGGAGGGTGCTATTCTGGCCCTGATAGCCTAACCACAGAGCCACCGCCCTGATAAGAGCGACCCCGTCCAGAAACTTACCCTATATAAAAATTACCCTAGTAAGTTCCTAGCCTCTAAGCCCCTGACTTCCAGGTGATCACTATATACTGTAGATCTATCTATGTGTTTTTGACTCATTATAAAAGTATATTATAAGTATATTGCACCCCTCTGTGTATCACACCTATCGATAGCACACCTATACCAGTCCTTAAAAGGACCTTTGTGGCCCTATTAGCTAGCGTTTGGTGTCCCTAACATCCTGTCCCTGTTCCACACAGCAACCTCTCCCTACACTGGCAAAAAACTGAATGTAAAATCGCAGACAGATCAGGTTTAGGCCAAATGCACACGGCCGTGAGCAGTCCGTGGATCCACGGGCTGGATTCCTGTGAGAGCAGGAGCGCATGGCGTCATTGGTTGCTATGGCGCCGTGCGCTCGCTGCTGCCGCCACAGTACAGTAATACACTGGTATAGATCATATACCAGTGTATTACTGTATTGCGGCGGCAGCAGGGAGCGCACGGCGTCATAGCAACCAATGACGCCATGCGCTCCTGCTCTCAGCAGGAATCCAGCCCGTGGTTCCACGGACTGCTCACGGCCGTGAAAAACGGCCGTAGGGGGTATGTCCATGTGCTGAAACATCTCAATTAGCTGTCCTGGATTTGACCCATGGATGTGTCATGCATCAAATATCTTAACAATGTAAAAGAATATGGCGGGCGCGAATATTGCCATATGTTCGCATGTTCGGCGAATCGCGAACACGCAAAGTTCGACGCAAAACGACCACCGGGCAAACCGCAAGGCCATCTCTAATCTTGATTACTTTTGCTGGACTCACAGTTGGTAAGTCTTGGGCACCTATTCGATCACACAATCCTGTCACCTGTCTTGAGTTTGCGGTCTGCTGTTTTCCTTCAACAACACCCCATCCTAGATCAGTTTGAACAGCGTAGGGTTCACCCGTCTCTCCTGTGATTACCTTTTGTGGGACCAAGGCTTTGGGACAAGCGTAGCCTATCAACAGTCCAACACCAAACTCCTTCAGAGGGGATATTTCATGAGATATGACAGATAGGTGCTCCCATTTATTGGCTGTTGCACAGGTAGTTATGCAATCTCGATCTAGAGGTATATTGTCTTTGTATAAGCTGGAGGTAGATCTAATGTGCAGTTTAAATGAAGTCCTCTAACTCTCAGTCCTTTGACCCTTTGACTGTTCACTAATGAGTCTCTCCCCGTCATCGTGGTGAGTTTGAGCTTCACTGGTTCTTTAGCCACTTGTAATTTATTGCAGATTTCTTGATCAATGAAGGTGACGTCACTCTGGGCATCCAGTAGCACATAGGCTTATACCTTGTTCCTCCTTTCTCCTTCCCTCACTCTGCAAGAGAATACCGGTACTTTCTTTTCTTCCTCAGTATCTTTAGGTATTGAGAATTTATCTTTCTTTGGACGTTCTTCATGTAGTGGTGTAGGATGGCGTCCTTTGCAAACGCTGCATATGGCCTTTTTCTTGCACTCCTTAGTAACATGGCCTTTTCTTAGGCATCCCAAACACAGTTGGTTATCCAGCACATTTTTTTTATTTTCATCTGGGGACTTCTCCTTCAATTGTTGGCACTTGTGTATGGAGTGGTTCTCTCCACAGAATATACTTTTAAAGGTAGTCTGAAGATTTGTCGGTTCTATCTCTCTACTGATCCCAGTAGTGACTTTGGACTTGCTCTCGTAGGTATCTGAACCTTTAGCTGCTGTGTTGGGTGCAAAGCTAGTTGCTCTTGCACGTTATATCTATCTTGCAGGCCTTTCTTCTAAGGATTTTAAGACATAAGATGATGTTAGTGGATTACATGTTATCCGTGCTTCCTTATTGACGAACTCAGAGAACTCTTTAAAACTTGGGAAGTTCTTGCCTAGATCTAACTGTTCAGTCACATAGCGATTCCATCTAGAAGATACTTCTTCAGGTACCTTAGTTAGCATCCTGTGGTTTTCTAAATAGTCTTTCAGTACTTCCAGTCCTTGAACGTGTGGGATGGCATTGCTGCATGCTTGCAGGAAGTCACCGTACTCTTGGAGTCTGAAGTGTTTTTTAGGACATATTTTAGGCCAGTTATTCAATTTCTCTCTAAAAGCTCTTTGTACTAAGAAAGGATGACCATATCTTGCATTTAATTTTTCCCAAGCTTGTTTGTAGGCTTCTTCGTCTTTCCTACAGAAGTTACCTTCAATAACTTTCTTTGCTTCCCCACTAACATATCTCTGAAGGTAGAATAACTTGTCGATTGGACTGAGGCAATGATGTTCAATGATCATTTCAAAACTTGCCTTCCACTCTATGAACTTCAGTACATCTCCTGAAAATACAGTGGGTTCCGGCACGGGAAGTCTAGTGAGGACTGTTCTCTGTTGTCCTGTTGGGAAAATAGTTGTACCACTCTCCTGAGCATTGCCGTGACATCTAGGAATAGAATCATCCGGTTCTATTTTCTCACGTAGTTGTGAATAAGGTGAGTCCTTTGCTTTATCACTTTATCTTTTCTAGTAGAGATAGAGGGTAAGTTCACACACCTTTTTCCTAACACTGGACTAGGCCTCTCTTTGTTTTTCTGAGAAGGGATGGAAGGATAATAACTTATTCTCTCACTAAATGCTGGAGATTCACTTCCATTCTCATGGGCGTAAGTAGGAAAGTAGGTGTCTGCTTCTTCACTTAGAACAGATTTGAACCTCTGACTATTCTGATTCATATCCTCTTCGTGTACTCTGAGTCTGGCTTCCATGATCTTAATTTCTTTTTGCCTTTCCAGACTTTTCATCTGTTGGCGCTGTGCCTCCATTTCAACTTCCATTTGATGGCGCTGTGCCTCCATTTTAGCTTCCATCTGATGGCATTGTGCATCAATTTCAGCTTCTATCTGATGGCGTTGTGAATACTTTTCAGCTTGCTTTTCAGCCATCAGTTGAAGCTGCGCCTCGATGGCAGCATCCATCTTAATTTCTGCTTTCTTCACAGAAAATTGTTCAGCTAATTCCTTTCTTTTGACTGATGTATTTGAGGACTCTGATATGTGGGTGGCACTTCTGCTAGTGAAGGAAGTCACACTTGAGATTGGGGTTCCCCCTAAGGACCTAGCATAGTCTCTCATAAAAAAGCTTGTTAATTCTATTTCTTGCTTTAACTTCATCATAGTTTGCTGCATATGAGCTTTACTAAATCTTTAGTGACCGCAGTACATGTGTCCATGTTATTTACAATATCCTGGGAAGGTGTTGTAAACATATGCTGCCATAAGCTCTGATTCAGATTCTTCTACTGTCTCTACCATATCACTCAAGTTCCCTTTTATACTTTTTTGTTTAAGCTTTCTACGAATGTCTTTAATGTATGATTTCCACCTATCATACATCCGGGCAAACTTTTTCTCCTTTAATGCTGCCTCTTGCTCTAAATTTCCCAGCATCTTTGAGGTTGGTTTTCTGGCACATGATGAACATCTTAGTTCATCTGCTTGGACTATATTTGTTTGAGACAAGACTAATGCTGCATCAGACTCTTCTACCTCAGACAGCTTCCCTTGCTCTTCAACTTCTACTCTATCTTTGTATCCTCTAACAATTGCATGTTAATACTAGGCTCAGACATTTTACTTTAAATGCAATACTGACAATCAATATGAATATTAAGAGTCCTTTCACTTTAAATGCAATATTGACTAATGCAGAAATAAATGACTGTCACTTTAAATGTAACAGCGATAAATGCAGGCAATAAATGACTTTCACTTTAAATGCAATAGAGTCTGTGTATTACAAACTGTCCTTTGTCTTTTATTCCAGAACACGAAAAATGTCTCTTTATGCCAAAATCTATATGCAATGATAAGTAATAAAAGGAAAGCTCTGACCTTATTTTGAAGAGCAGGAACAAATGTCAATCTTAAGGGAGATGTGTCTTTTCTTGCGATGCTCTGCGCTGACTTGCGATGCTCTGTGATGATTTGCGATGCTCTGTGCAGACTTGTGTTGCTTTGTGCTGACTTGCAATGCGCTGGCTTAGATACGCTGCTGCAGGCTTTAGGCCTAGTGGCGGGAAACTAGCTGGCTGCAGTATGTAGTCTCTCAGTGGATAGCGGTGCGGGCACTATAGCTCTGGACTTTGGCCTCCCACCATGCGTCTCTTTCTCTCTCTTGGGATCGCAGGAGGGTTGGCGCACTTTCTCTGACTATCTTGCCTTTGCCGTTCTGCCACACAAGAAAATTTAGTCTAGAACCTTCAGAATCACAGGTGCATATCCATGAAGCAAACATGATTATAAAAAGAAAATGGCTGCTCACCATTATACATACAAACGATAGAGCTAAGAAATGGGGATCATTCTAAATAAAAGTGGTATAATACCTACTATAAATGAGTCAATGTAAGCTCTTAGCGCACATAGTTTATCAAACGTGTGTCAGGCCCATCTACCAGGCGTCAAGGTGGCATCCGCAGATGGGTCCCTAACACTAGTATACTGCCTCTCTTCGGACTTAGCTAAGCCTACAATATTCAGGGCAGTGTAGGAACCAGCTACATTTATACTAAGTCCAAAGAGAGGCAGTATACAATTTTCTTTTTATAATCATGTTTGCTTCATGGATATGCACCTGTGATTCTGAAGGTTCTAGTCTAAATTTTCTTGTAGTATTAATTGAGGGTAGCACCTCTTTTAGACTGAACACACCCATCTACCTGGGACTTCTAAGCAGAGTACGTGCATATGTAGCTGGTTCCTACACTGCCCTGAATATTGTAGGCTTAGGTAAGTCCAAAGAGAGGCAGTATACTAGTGTTAGGGACCCATCTGCGGAAGCCACCTTGACGCCTGGTAGATGGGCCCGACACACGTTTGATTAAATATGTGCGCTAAGAGCTTCCATTGACTCATTTATAGTAGGTATTGTATCACTTTTATTTAGAATGATCCCCATTTCTTAGCTCTATCGTTTGTATGTATAATGGTGTGCAGCCATTTTCTTTTTTACTGCCACTTTAAGAATCAGCTGCAGTTTGACTAATGCACACGTTCTATGGCCTTTATGGTAGCTTCACTGAGATGTCTTTGCTTGCTCACTCAGGGAACAGTTGCTACGCTGCGGTATATGCTGGCGCTCCGCTGCTCTAATGCACTCTTTACTGTGCAAGTTGAGGAGCGCTATCACTTCGCCCTCTGAGGGCAATAGTTCCACTGTTTCTGGCGAAGCACTATGAAGTGCATTTTGCGCTGTGGCATTAGAAGAATTTTGGTATCTCTGACTTTTCAGTCTAACCAGACTGTCTATTGTTCTGTAATTCCTCTAGCGCCGTTATATGGAAACAGTAGGTTTAAAGAGCACACCAAATGCTTGAAATAACTTCTTTATTAACTTCAACTTTTCTTCATATAACACTGCCGCCTCCGCAGCAGATAGTCAGTGGCGTCTCTAACTTTCAAATTTTGGGGGGGCACACTGGGGGCCAGGACAAAAGTAGGGGGGGCAGCTATAACAACGATACATTTACACAAGTACGCTTAGAAATGCTGCGATACTTTACCCAATACCTAAAACCGCAACAGGGAAGAAAAGTCTAGCTGTCTGTGGCTGACACTTTTATAGAGAGGGGGATCTGTGGATGACACTGCTATGGGGGGGATCTGTGGATGCCACATACCGTATATAGCATCTTATGCTATATGTGTCATCCACAGATCCACCCCATGACAGTGTCATCCCCATTTCCCCCTACATAATAGTGTCATCCACAGATCTCCCTCCCCGCCTCTCACAGGAGTGTACATATATAACAAACATATTTCACATGAACACTTACAGTTACTTGGCCCTTGGGGATCTCGGACACCACTTCCACACTTGGCCAGGGGCTCGGCGGAGCTGATGTTGTGTTTTATCCTAATGAGAAAGATTTCATGATAAGGATTTGGAGAAGGGGCAGAGGGATAGCAGAGCAGATAGAGGCTGGTGTTGCTACTAGGGGGTCATACCATGGGGGAGTAATAAAGCCCACCATAATGCCCCCCAGTAGAAATAATTCTCCTTATAATGTGACAGCACAAAAAATACCCCCTTATGCCGCCAGTTGAGCTAATGTCCCCCATAATGTGCCAGTATAAAATACCCCTATATAGTGCCCCTAGTGAATGCCTACATAGTGCTCCTTTCCCCCCTTCCTGCTAGTGCGCCCCCATAATATACCAGTATAAAATGCCCCATATATCGTGCCCCAGTAGATGCCCTCAGTGTCCCCATAATTTACAAGTATAAAATACCCCTTCTTTGCAAATATGTAAAAGTGAATATGTAACTTTGCACTACTTTGTAATACTGCAAATTGTGCCTATATTTTCTTTGCAGAAAACAAATAAAACAGATATTTGATAAAATACCCCTTCTTAGTGCCCCCGTAGATGACTCCATAGTACTCCTCTCCCCCCTTCCCCATAGTACCCACCATAATGTTTCCCAGTATAAAATGCTACTGTACAGTGCCCCCCATATAAAACACCCCTTCTTTGTGGCCTCAGTAGATGCCCCTATAGTGCCCACCAATAATGTACCAGTAATTGGTGCCCTCAATAACGTGCCACTGCCAGTAACAAGAGCCCCCCATCACGTGCCAGTAACAAGAGCCCCCATCACGTGCCAGTAACAAGAGCCCCCCAATGTGCCAGTAATAAGCCCCCTATTACGTGCCAGTAATAAGCCCCCCATTACGTGCCAGTAATAAGCCCCCCCATTACGTGCCAGTAATAAGCCCCCCATTACGTGCCAGTAATAAGCCCCCCCATTACGTGCCAGTAATAAGTCCCCGCCATCATCATGTGCCAGTATTAAGTCCCCCCATCATCATGTGCCAGTAAAAAAGTCCCCCCATCATCATGTGCCAGTATTAAGTCCCCCCATCATCATGTGCCAGTATTAAGTCCCCCCATCATCATGTGCCAGTATTAAGTCCCCCCATCATCATGTGCTAGTATTAAGTCACCCCCATCATCATGTGCTAGTATTAAGTCACCCCATCATCATGTGCCAGTATTAAGTCACCCCCATCATCATCATGTGCCAGTATTAAGTCACCCCCCCATCATCATCATGTGCCAGTATTAAGTCACCCCCCATCATCATCATGTGCCAGTATTAAGTCCCCCCCATCATCATCATGTGCCAGTATTAAGTCACCCCCCATCATCATCATGTGCCAGTATTAAGTCACCCCCCATCATCATCATGTGCCAGTATTAAGTCACCCCCCATCATCATCATGTGCCAGTATTAAGTCACCCCCCATCATCATCATGTGCCAGTATTAAGTCCCCCCATCATCATCATGTGCCAGTATTAAGTCACCCCCATCATCATCATGTGCCAGTATTAAGTCACCCCCCATCATCATCATGTGCCAGTATTAAGTCACCCCCCATCATCATGTGCCAGTATTAAGTCATCGCCCCCCCCCCCCCCCTCATCATTATCATCATCATGTGCCAGTATTGTAATAAAATAAAATAAACACATACTTACCTCAGTGTCAGCGATGCGAGACAGGCCTCTTCTGGCCTGTGTCCCGCGCTGTAAGGCTCAGGCGGCGTGATGACATCATCGCGCCGCCTGCGCCGGCCTCTGATAGGCTGCCGGCCTAGTGCGCCGGCAGCCTATCAGAGGAAGGGGAAGGGACACACCTCTCCCGCCCCTGCACCTCCGCTGGCACAGGCAGATTACAGTATAAAATACCCCTTCTTTGCAAATATGTAAAAGTGAATATGTAACTTTGCACTACTTTGTAATACTGCAAATTGTGCCTATATTTTCTTTGCAGAAAACAAATAAAACAGATATTTGATAAAATACCCCTTCTTAGTGCCCCCGTAGATGACTCCATAGTACTCCTCTCCCCCCTTCCCCATAGTACCCACCATAATGTTTCCCAGTATAAAATGCTACTGTACAGTGCCCCCCATATAAAACACCCCTTCTTTGTGGCCTCAGTAGATGCCCCTATAGTGCCCACCAATAATGTACCAGTAATTGGTGCCCTCAATAACGTGCCACTGCCAGTAACAAGAGCCCCCCATCACGTGCCAGTAACAAGAGCCCCCATCACGTGCCAGTAACAAGAGCCCCCCAATGTGCCAGTAATAAGCCCCCCATTACGTGCCAGTAATAAGCCCCCCATTACGTGCCAGTAATAAGCCCCCCCATTACGTGCCAGTAATAAGCCCCCCATTACGTGCCAGTAATAAGCCCCCCCATTACGTGCCAGTAATAAGTCCCCGCCATCATCATGTGCCAGTATTAAGTCCCCCCATCATCATGTGCCAGTATAAAGTCCCCCCATCATCATGTGCCAGTATTAAGTCCCCCCCATCATCATGTGCCAGTATTAAGTCCCCCATCATCATGTGCCAGTATTAAGTCCCCCCATCATCATGTGCTAGTATTAAGTCACCCCCATCATCATGTGCTAGTATTAAGTCACCCCATCATCATGTGCCAGTATTAAGTCACCCCCATCATCATCATGTGCCAGTATTAAGTCACCCCCCATCATCATCATGTGCCAGTATTAAGTCACCCCCCCATCATCATCATGTGCCAGTATTAAGTCCCCCCATCATCATCATGTGCCAGTATTAAGTCACCCCCCATCATCATCATGTGCCAGTATTAAGTCACCCCCCATCATCATCATGTGCCAGTATTAAGTCACCCCCATCATCATCTTGTGCCAGTATTAAGTCACCCCCCATCATCATCATGTGCCAGTATTAAGTCCCCCCATCATCATCATGTGCCAGGATTAAGTCACCCCCCATCATCATCATGTGCCAGTATTAAGTCACCCCCCATCATCATCATGTGCCAGTATTAAGTCACCCCCCATCATCATGTGCCAGTATTAAGTCATCGCCCCCCCCCCTCATCATTATCATCATCATGTGCCAGTATTGTAATAAAATAAAATGAACACATACTTACCTCAGTGTCAGCGATGCGAGGCAGGCCTCTTCTGGCCTGTGTCCCGCGCTGTAAGGCTCAGGCGGCGCGATGACATCATCGCGCCGCCTGCGCCGGCCTCTGATAGGCTGCCGGCCGTGTGCGCCGGCAGCCTATCAGAGGAAGGGGAAGGGACACGCCTCTCCCGCCCCTGCACCTCCGCTGGCACAGGCAGATTACAGATGAGCGCAATGGAAGCGCTCATCTCCCTGTGCCCGGCGGCGGCGGCTCACTTCGGGGGGGAACGGGGGCATTTTAGTTGGGGGGGCACATGGGGGGGGCACAGCATGATGTAGGGGGGGCCGTGGCCCCCTCTGCCCCCCCCTGGCGACGCCACTGCAGATAGTCCATGTACAAAACACGTGTTGCATAAAGATTCATAAAATGGCGGTATGCATAAGATGGTGGTTCAACTGTTCAATCTTGTCAGTCAACATAAAATGGTGGATATATTTCTCTCTTGAGTATCTGTACTCTCACTTTAAGTTATTTAAGCACTTTATGATATCTCTAGTTCTACTTGCAGTTAGAAGTGACTATTTGCAGATTGGTTAAGTATGATCTGGTATGGTTGTATGCAATTTGGATTTCAATATGGAATCTGAATGCTTGCAATTCTATGCTTGCAATTTGTATTTGGCAATTTGAATTTGGTGGAACTGTAAGTACACACACATATAACTGGTTTAATCACTATACTGACAGTAGGAACAATATATAACTGTTTTAAATACCTATTTTAGCCTCTTGTTCCCATAAAACTGGACTCTGGTGAGTAATGATTCCAGCAGCTCCTGCTAGGGGAATTCCCAGACAGGCTGTGTGTGAGGCTGGCTGTGATTGGTGAAAACTCTTGCTGTGTGAGAAGCTGGCTGTGATCGGTCTAGACTTCTGCCCAGCAACAACAAATTAACACTATGCTTTATGTTGTTTCTGCTGTGTCACTGAGCTTACCTTACATTAATATAATGAATCTTAAAGGCATATTATCTTTTCTGCTTCTGTGAACACAATATATAACAGTTATATGACACAAAAAACATGAAGTCACTGTAAATAACTCAGCTTTTTTCTCCAACACATAAACATAGGAACTATATTAAGGTTATTAGCAGGTTTAGCTGTATACACATATAAGCTATACTAGCAACCTAGGACAGGTCTTAGCTGGCCAGCTACAGGGTCCTGGCATCTTCAGGGGTTTAGGGCAAGTAATTAATTCCCCAAGTGACACACGACCCAGTGATATGCCATTTGGGGAACACATCACCACTGTCGCCAGTCATTGGCTGCAGCAGCATACATGACTCAGTCCATGCTGAATGAGCAGTGGCTAGAAGGAGCCAGAACCAAGGAGAGGGGCGCAGATAAGGATACTCCACAGGTCCGGCAGGGATGGGGGAGAAGTTGGGAAAAAGCTGCACAACTCCTTACATTTTTTTACCTCATGAAATCTCTACTTTAGATAAAATTTTTGCAAATAAATAAACTTGTCATTTACAGGCTGCTACCTAGAAAAAGTATTTAGTAGGGTAATAAAACAGCAATAACAACCATGGAAATTATAGTATGTAGTATGTAGCAAGCATGGTAATCATTCCAACAAAATTATAGATAGAGATAGATTAGATAGGTATATAAATAGATAAATAGATGGGTACTCCAGGCTTTTACTATTGATGGCCTATGCTCAGGATAGGTCATCATTATCAGATCGGCAGGGGTCTAACACCCACACTTCAGGTCATCAATAGTAAAAGCATGTAAAGCCCCTTTAAAACCCTTAGCACTCCAAGAAGTAGAAAAATTTGTACTCGTATTAAGGCTGGTTACAGCCTGTATTTGTGGGCGGGGCTGCTGACTATATCTTTCTCACGCGTCCTCACCCTGAGGACGGTTGCTTCATGCAGCTTCCTTGGTCCGGCCCGTCACTTCCGGTTCGCAGCGCGTCACTTCCGGGGCTCCTCTGAGCGGCGGTCACGTACTCCTCTTCCCTGGGTCTCACCCGTCCTCTGGCTTGGGCGCTGTCCCAGGCCGGCATGCGTTCCGGCGGGGAGCGCGCGCCGGAGCTTCTCGGCCGGACCTGGGCTTCCGGTCATGTGATCGGCGTGCGTTCCAGCTTGGAGCGCACGCCGGAATCCCGCCGGGCCCGGGCCCTCGGTCACCTGCTCGGCGTGCGTTCCAGCGTGGGGCGCGCGCCGGATCTCTCACTCAGGCCAGACGATTCCAGGGCAGCGGCTCCAGGGCAGGTAAGCTCCGTCCCCACCGGGTCCCTCATCACAGAAGCATCCTGTCCGGGCCCCCATGTTCCGGGCTTCTTGTGGGCGGATCGGCGTCCGTCCCCCAGTCCACCTGTCCACATGGTCACCCCCCACCACCACAATCGTGGGTACAACAGGTTGGCCTCTGTAATTGATGGATGTAAATGGCCGGAGGTAACTGACATGGAGGAGTGTGACCACCCCTTCCCTGTCCATCAGTTACAAGAAGGCTAAATCGGCCTATAAAGCAAGCCATCTGGGATAAAACATTTTCTGTTCTGATAATAACGTTGCATTGTATCCCGTCAGTACAGTAAAGTAATTGAGTATTAAATAATACATTCATATTCTGGAAAAGGGTTTCTGATTTTGAGCTAAGAGTTTATTTCCTTTAAAGATTTCCTTCTAAATGTTTTCTATTAAATATGAACTGCTCTTGCGAATTCTACCCTTGTTCCGTGCTCCGTATGTTCCGCCTCGGTGCGTTTGTTTATGGCGCGGCAGCGTGGTGCCGCCCTCCTGTGCACACGTGTCTGGAGGCTGCGTCTGCCGCCCTCCTGGGCGCTTGCGTCTGGCTCCATTGCAGTGCCGTCCTCGCATGTTCAGGTTTGGCACAAGCTGTCCCGCCGCCCTCCTGTGCACTTGCGTGTGGCACCGCCGTGTCACACCTGGGTGCTGTTTATTGCTTGTTGTCCATACTTGGGTCTGTCTTCCATGCTTCTTATCTCGCTCTCACACGTCAGCCGTAGTCTTCCTGGATCGCCCAGGCTCGTTCTGTCTCCATCATCCTGGATCACCCAGGCTCATTCTGTTTCTGTCTTCCTGGATCGCCCAGGCCCGTCCAGCCTTTGTCATCCTGGATCGCCCAGGCTCGTTCTGCCTCTGTCATCCTGGATCGCCCAGGCTCGTTCTGCCTCTGTCATCCTGGATCGCCCAGGCTCGTTCTGCCTCTGTCATCCTGGATCGCCCAGGCTCGTTCTGCCTCTGTCATCCTGGTTCGCCCAGGCCCATTCTGCCCCTGTCATCCTTCCTTGCTCCCCGCCCGGTCCTCCGGTCCCGCATCTTCCTTCTCTTCCCTGCTCTCCTAAAGCGATGTTTAGGAATAATGACAATATTAAATCTAATTGGTACAAGTTCTTCTTTAGTACACCGGACCTGGGGGTATCTACAACTGTAATTAGGTATAATTGCATGTATTGTTTTCTATTTTTCATTTGTTTTGCAGTACATTCCAGCTGAGAAGCCTTGGTTGGCAGGCACGGGGCTGGCCGGCCTGTTTCTCCATTCCGGTAAAAAAAAAAAAAAAAAAAAAAAAGGGAAAGAGAAAAGAAGCTTCAGGAATGCAGCGGACAGACCGGACACCGGGGTGATCATTAAGGTGCTGCCTTGCGGACGCTGCTGCGGGGTCTGGAACTGCGGTTCTGGTTCCAATCGTCTGTACCACCGCTGGCCCAGGTTAAGTAGGTTCAAACCTACAGTGGACCCCTATTCCCACAAGTGCCTTTCAATCGCTGCACAATCGCTCTATGCCTCCTCGACTGGAACCAGAAACTTCCACTGCTGCTGCCAGATGTAACACAGGTTATCCCCTCTGGGGTAGCTAACTCCATGAATGTTGTTTTAGTTGTGTGTTTTTTTGCTGTGCCATTTTCCAGCTTCCTAATGTACCATTTTGGGCAATCTTTTCTTATAACAAACAGGGCTGCGGTGCTGGCATTTATTCAGTCCTCCCGTTCAGAGGTAGCTGCTCATCAGCTTCCCGGCTTCTTCAAGTATCATGCATACGCCTTTTGTCTGTCTTCCCTGTCGTCCTGGATCGCCAGGCTCGCTCTGCTCCTGTCATCCTGGATCGCCTGGGCTCGCTCTGCTCCCGTCTTCCTGGATCGCCCAGGCTCGCTCTGCTCCTGTCATCCTGGATCGCCCAGGCTCGCTCTGCTCCTGTCATCCTGGATCGCCCAGGCTCGCTCTGATCCTGTCATCCTGGATCGCCCAGGCTCGCTCTGCTCCTGTCATCCTGGATCACCCAGGCTCGCTCTGCTCCTGTCATCCTGGATCACCCAGGCTCGCTCTGCTCCTGTCATCCTGGATCGCCCAGGCTCGCTCTGCTCCTGTCATCCTGGATCGCCCTGCTCCTGTCATCCTGGATCGCCCAGGCTCGCTCTGCTCCTGTCATCCTGGATCGCCCAGGCTTGCTCTGCTCCTGTCATCCTGGATCGCCCAGGCTCGCTCTGCTCCTGTCATCCTGGATCGCCCAGGCTCGCTCTGCTCCTGTCATCCTGGATCGCCCAGGCTCGCTCTGCTCCTGTCATCCTGGATCGCCCAGGCTCGCTCTGCTCCTGTCTCCCTGGATCGCCCAGGCTCGCTCTGCTCCTGTCTCCCTGGATCGCCCAGGCTCGTTCTGCTCCTGTCTCCCTGGATCGCCCAGGCTCGCTCTGCTCCTGTCTCCCTGGATCGCCCAGGCTCGCTCTGCTCCTGTCTCCCTGGATCGCCCAGGCTCGCTCTGCTCCTGTCTCCCTGGATCGCCAAGGCTCGCTCTGCTCCTGTCTCCCTGGATCGCCCAGGCTCGCTCTGCTCCTGTCTCCCTGGATCGCCCAGGCTCGCTCTGCTCCTGTCTCCCTGGATCGCCCAGGCTCGTTCTGCTCCTGTCTCCCTGGATCGCCCAGGCTCGCTCTGCTCCTGTCTCCCTGGATCGCCCAGGCTCGCTCTGCTCCTGTCTCCCTGGATCGCCCAGGCTCGCTCTGCTCCTGTCTCCCTGGATCGCCCAGGCTCGCTCTGCTCCTGTCTCCCTGGATCGCCCAGGCTCGCTCTGCTCCTGTCTCCCTGGATCGCCCAGGCTCGCTCTGCTCCTGTCTCCCTGGATCGCCCAGGCTCGCTCTGCTCCTGTCTCCCTGGATCGCCCAGGCTCGCTCTGCTCCTGTCTCCCTGGATCGCCCAGGCTCGCTCTGCTCCTGTCTAACCGGATCGCCCAGGCTCGCTCTGCTCCTGTCTCCCTGGTTCGCCCAGGCTCGCTCTGCTCCTGTCTCCCTGGATCGCCCAGGCTCGCTCTGCTCCTGTCTCCCTGGATCGCCCAGGCTCGCTCTGCTCCTGTCTCCCTGGATCGCCCAGGATCGCTCTGCTCCTGTCTCCCTGGATCGCCCAGGCCCGCTCTGCTCCTGTCTCCCTGGATCGCCCAGGCCCGCTCTGCTCCTGTCTCCCTGGATCGCCCAGGCCCGCTCTGCTCCTGTCTCCCTGGATCGCCCAGGCCCGCTCTGCTCCTGTCTCCCTGGATCGCCCAGGCCCGCTCTGCTCCTGTCTCCCTGGATCGCCCAGGCCCGCTCGGCTCCTGTCATCCTGGATCGCTCAGGCCCGCCCTGTCTCTGTAATTCGGCATCGCCCAGGCTCACTCTGCCTCTGTCATCCTGGTTCACCCAGGCTCGCTCTACCTCAGTCATCCTTGGTCGCCCAGGCCCACGTTGCCTCTCTCATCCTGGATCACCCAAGCTTGCTTTTCCGCCGTCACCTGGACCGTCACGTCACTAACTACCCTGTGCCTTCCCGAATCGCTCAGGTCATTTATCAGCCCAGCTCCGGCCTGAATCACTCAGGCCCTTGTTACCTCCCTTGTCGGTCGGTTCGATTAACTATTTCCCTCCTACAGCGTGGGTAGTCTTCTTGCCCACTTATTCAGGCCTACCCCGCACTGGCTCCAGGCACAGTTCAGCCAGATAGATCTTGGAGGGTGATAGGCATCCCTCCCGACTCCACGCCAATGTACACCTCAGCCCCTACCACAAGTATTAAGGCTGGTTACAGCCTGTATTTGTGGGCGGGGCTGCTGACTATATCTTTCTCACGCGTCCTCACCCTGAGGACGGTTGCTTCATGCCCCACCCTCCCGACCCTTCTTTCTTTCATTCCACTCTCTTGGGTGGCCCACTTATTCAGGCCTACCCCGCACTGGCTCCAGGCACAGTTCAGCCAGATAGATCTTGGAGGGTGATAGGCATCCCTCCCGACTCCACGCCAATGTACACCTCAGCCCCTACCACAAATATATATTTGTATTCATATATAGATATATTGGGTGGGCCATGAAAAACAGAACCGTTTCCCTTGCATGGTCTGTACAGGATAACGGAAGAATGACATATTTACCTATTACTAGTGTTGATCACGATATTCGAATTCCATGAGACAGGTTCGATGGATGAGGCACAAAAAGCATTATTCTGCAAAATCACACAATGGAAACTGGGTTTTGTTTTTCGTGGCCCACTCTTTGTCTACTATATTGAAGCCGCATAACATTCACTATCTCTCTACATACACAGTAAAGCCTATCTCTTTGAGATGACCACTCAAGAATTAAAATAAAAAAAAGTCTTCTTGCAGAGGTGATCCTATCAAAGAAGATGTCAATATACATAAGATATAAGATATATCTCATAAGTGAATTGAAAATCTGTCCCCTGTGCAATATAATCAAGGTATTTAAACAGTGCTTGCTGGATTCCTTGACTGAAGCTTATAGATAAGGGCACACAGGAATTCTTAATTAAGGAATTATTTATGAGTGTCATCATAGCCAAGCCATCCCCAATACATTAGCATTTTGCAATTTCATTGTGAATGGAGACAAGTGAACAATTAGAAATTGTCTATATAAAATGTCAGAATATAAATAAAAACATAAGAAGGCTGGTTGTGTATTATGTTTGAATGTCCCTATGTGGAGCAAAGCAGAAGAAGATTTATGAAGGCTCGTGGGCGTTTTCCCATAGTGACTTTCTAATTTCCTTATCATAAGACCAGAGTGTAATGTGGCCCCTAGACAGGATGTGGGAAAGAAATAAGCAACAATCCTGTTATCCTGCTATTGTGATTATTATTAGTAGCAGCACTAGTATAGGGATAATGCCCAAATATTATAATTTAGAAGAATATTACTGTTACATGTAATTTTACATTTTACAATTATATTTTTAACATTTTTGTGTGTACTTGTGAAAGATAGTAATATTGCAATTCACAGCTGAGCAGAAACCATACATTTGTTTAATTTTTTTATATAAATGGTTTGAGTGATTATTAGTAGTATTTGTTATGTATATGGACTTGTGATTGCTTATATAACATGTCTGAAACATTTTACCTCAATTGAAAATGTTTTTGAACTCATTTTGGAAACTGCCGATAAGCAGACTGTTGGAAAGGCCAATATAACAATTAGCACTTCTAATATTTACATGACTATAGCAGGGGCAGATAAACATAATATATGGCCCCATATCAAAACTTAGCAGAGATCCCCACCATATGAGAAATTATGTTCATGTATATTAAATGAAAGAATGAAAACAAAAACAAAAAAATACCCCGCCTCACCCACTACCTGACTTCTATGTTGTAAAAAGTTGCATTATAAAAAATATGACATATGATAATATGATACATTACATATATTAACATTCCGATCACATTATTTCTCAATCTCTTTACTCCAGACAACTGGCATACATACATTGATAAATCTGCTCCATACAGTTATAAAGCCTCCACCTTGGGAAGCTCAATGTATAGGAATGTATATAATTTATACAGTTACAATTAAACCAAATATTATGAAAGCTGATATGGACCCACAGCGCCACTGACTAGCTATACCCTGGTGGGGAGTGACTAAGTAACTACTTGGTCTTCACTAGAGCCTCTGATGGTGAGGATAGGCTTGGGCCGTTAGGGTAGTTACCAGGTGCCATTCCAGAGATACCAGTGCAAGCACTGAGGAGAAAGACATGGTCAGGAAGTCTGAAGTCAGGGCAGGCAGTGATCAAGCAAAGTCCGTAATCAAAGTCAAAGGTCAGAGGCAGGCGGCAAACAAGCAAAATCTGTTAAATCAAGAAGAGGGGTCTGGTACACAGAAAAGCAGAAACTTCCAAAACACCTTCACACAAGGTAGTGAACAAGATTGCTAAAGGACCTTCCTGGGTCTGGAAGTGCTTTTAAATACTTCCTACAACCCAGCAATAGGCTAGGGAGATAAAGGGTGTGTATGTGCCGCCTCACAAGGGAGGAGAGACATGCCTGTGCACACCCTAACAACAGTTCAGGATTCAACTAAACTCTGGCACAGAGCACAGATACAACAGTTAAGCTACCTGCTGCCCACGCTTGTCACCACGGTGCATGGCAGCAGAGTTAAGGAACCCGGCGCCTGTGCCAGCATGTAGGGCCAGCAGCGCAGCCACAGAGTGCTGGGCTAACACAGAATGAAAGCTGTAAACGTTCTCTTGTTTGAAATATTTTTCCACTTTTAAAACATTCTGGACTAAGTGCATGATAGTTGATAAACATGGGATCATTAAATGTGATCGCTAGGAGTCCCATTGCTCAGATCACCACAATCAGATATGTATCACTTGCTCTATGGACTCCTGTGGCTATGCTTGTGTGGAGCCTTCTCTATTGGAGTCTATGATGGGTTATATAAAGAGCCAAGTAAGAGTCATGAGCACCTTAACATTAAGGCTGTTGAAATATGTGTGTTACAGACCCCCATTTTCCTAGGTGATTCCAAAGACTCCTTACATTATTTTTGTGCCTTTGAATTTCAGCAGAGGTATGCAGACCTTTACAAAAAGTACTTGAGGACCCCTGGTATAGAGAAGCAGTTATAGGGTTGATACTCACGTGGACTGTCAGTGTACCCCACCTCCTATCCACCCACCATTTGTCTGCATAGTTAACAATTGTCATTAGAGATGAGAGAATCGAAGCTGACGAAGTGGAATTCGATCCGAATTTTAGGAAATTCTTTATTTGCACCAAAGCCGAATTTCCTCGCGCTTCGTGGTAACGAATAGCATTGTTTTCTAAAACGTCTGTTGCATGTGTGAGGATATGGAGAAAGAAACTCTGAGAAGGCGGGATCACCCATAATGCCATGCATACAGACAATCAGCAGCCAGACAGCCCTGTGATGTCACAGCCCTATAAATCCAAATCAAAAATTTCCAGCTGCCTTGCTTGCTTTAATCTTATGTCTTGATTTTCAAAAAATAGTCCTCAAATGGGATGCGTTTCGGCACATATAGCCTTCCTCAGCCATACTACATATGACAATAAATTCTCTTTTATAAGTATCCAATCACATCACATGCTTATGACATCATCAAATGATTAATTAATTATACAAATACAACCTGGCGTAATACATCACATGACTAAGGCAATTTATCTGAGCTCTAATTTCATGTAGGTACATCATTTCATTATCATAGTGTTGCGGCCTGACTTCATAATCCCTGTTCAGACCTCTGGGCTGCAGTGTATCTAATCTGTGAATCCAGAATGCTTCCCTCCTTAATAAAAGTTTTTCCTCTTCGTGGAGGGCTAACCTGCTCTATCACCTGGTATTTTAACTGTGAAATGGAGTACCTGCAATTTTCAAAATGAAAGGTTATCGGTAACAGTAGATTTTTATTACGTATTGTGGACTTGTGCTTACAAATCCAGTTTCTAAGGGTCTGCATAGTCTCTCCTATATATAGAAAACCACAAGGGCATTTAATCAGGTATATCACATTTGATGTATCACAAGCGTATTTCTTTGAATACTTAAATGGGATCTGGTAAGAGATCAAATTTACAATGACATATAATCAAGAATGTGTCTCTTTTTTAGATAAGGTGGTAAAAAAAAAAATAAAGATGGATATTTAGATACAGATCTCTTTAGGAAGAAAACAGATAAGGCCTTGTTCACATCATCGTTTCTCCTTTCCGTTCTCCGGCTCCGTTGAGGAGCAAGAGAACGGAAAGGACGGATTCTGCAGATAACTGAGACCTAACTGAGCGTAACTTTAGTCTCCGCTCAAAAATAATGTTCTGAGCGGACACCGAACGGACCCCATTATAGTCTTTAGGCTCTGTTACGCTCAGTTAGGTCCCAGTTATCTACAGAATCCGTCGTTTCCGTTCCCCTGCTCTTCAACAGAGCCAGAGAACGGAAAGCAGAAACGGTGATGTGAATGAGGCCTAAAAATAATATCCTACACTACCAAAGTGCCCATCCACCAGCCACGAAGAGGGCTATACCCAAGTCCCAATACATGAGGGTCAAAAAGATAGTGACAGTGTAATGCAAGGCACCAACAAACAGACCAGTGATGAAAGCAAAAAGGTGTTTATTCACCAGAAACATAAACGTCCAGGACACTTGCTGGTAACAAGGAATAATAACAAAAAACCAGGCAAGGAGATTCCAGGAATAGTCCCAACCAGTGCTGAATGATGCTGTGCACTTGGCAGTCGAGTCACTCCAGATCTTGGGTCCGCTGTAAGGACAAAGTTCCTGGCAGTCTTCAGTCACTAGGAGTTGTGACCTATACCTGGTTGAGGGAAAATAACAGTGGGCACTGATCACCCTGAGAGACCTCCTTTTAAATGCCTGCTGACCAATCCCAGGGTGCCAAGTGTCCACTACCATAGGTGAACAAATTGCCCTGCACCTGAGTACAAGGCCTAAGGCAATCACAAGTTGATTAACCCATGGCTGGCTCCCTAATCCACTTTGCTCTTGTGAGTCAGTATAATATGCGCCACTGGTCGACGAAGTGCATAAGAAGCGCGTACTCGCGACCGTGTATCCCTTTGCGAACCTGCCCTCGTGCGTACGCACGGACGCATGATTGACTCAGCGCGAGTATGCGAGCGCGTGGACCCAGATGCGGAAACGGAAGTCGCAGGAGACACCGGAGACAACCCTGGCCGCGGCGTCTTGTCACTCGCCTGGCCACTCTGTCCCCGGGACTCCGATGGTCCTCCCCTCCGATGTCCACGCGAACGCATCTCCGCACTGGCTCGCAAAGGGGTCAGCGCTGGTGCATCAGAGACACGCATAACCTGTCCCGCAACTCCACGAGGACCCCTCTTGGTTCCCCTGGAGTGCAAAGCAGGTGAGGATCTTACAGACAGACCCCCTAAACCAGCAAAAAAGAATGGAAGAAATTACATCAAGATTTTTGGAGAGAAATTACCCCTCAGAATTATTAACAAAAGAAAAGGAATCAGTGATGGTACAACAAACACAAAAGAACACAGTTGATCATATAGCATTTATACACAAATATCATCCTTGGATAATATAGTCCGTAAACATTGGCATGTATTGGGGAGAGCATATCCAAGGGTTAAAGAGTTTCAGAACACAGCACTTATTTGTAACAAACGAAATTCCAACTTGAGAGACCAGTTGATACATGCAGATATAGGGAATATAAGGGCAATCAGGTTCAGAGAACCTTGACGCATCAGAAAATCGGAACATTTCCATGTCTGCATTGTATGCAGTGCTCTAATGTAGTAAAGGGCCCCTATTTCTATCATCCACACACAGGGAAATCTTACAGGATCAGGGGCTATTACACTTGTGATACATCAAACGTGATATACCTGATTGAATGCCCTTGTGGTTTTCTATATATAGGAGAGACTATGCAGACCCTTAGAAACTGGATTTGTAAGCACAAGTCCACAATACGTAGATGATAGAGCAGGTTTGCCCTCCACGAAGAGGAGGGCATAAAAAACTTTTATTAAGGAGAGAAGCATTCTGGATTCACAGATTAGATACACTGCAGCCCAGAGGTCAGAACAGGGATAATGAAGTAATGGCGTTTTTAAGGATTTTTTATGGATTTGATATTTATTGTGATGTATTTTCTTCACAGGCCGCAACACTACGATAATTAAATGATTTACCTACATGAAATTAGAGCTCAGATGAATTGCCTTAGTCATGTCATGTATCACACCGGGTTGTATTTGTATAGTTAATTAATCATTTGATGAGGTCATAAGCATTTGATGTGATTGGATACTTAGAAAAGAGAATTTATTGTCATATGTTGTGTGGCTGAGGAAGGCTATATGTGCCGAAACGCGTCCGATTTGAAGACAATAAAAAAAAAAAAATAAAGACAAAAGATTAAAGCAAGCAAGGCAGATGGGAATTCTTTATTTGGATCTTGTGGTGGGGGTTCCTCCCCTTTCCTGTGCAGCCGAGACAGGACCGTGAGCCGTTGATTTGGAGAACTGTCCTATGAATAGCTGCCATTTACCAATGTACTTAGTGCAGGGAGAGATGTCTGCAGGCGCTAGAGACAGTGTTAGAAAAAACGTCATTGTGCTAAAAAAAAACATTTACAATTGCAGGGAAAGATTATTCAAGGTGTAGGGAAAGGATAGGGAGGAATCATTCAGCAACATTTATGCTGAACAGGGTTCAGTAGGGGAGGTTACAGCCTAGGTAATAGGAACAATCCTATTACACCTTAGTGCACTGACTGGGGATCCAAATTGCCATTATATAACTCTGTAATTCCAGCAAATTGTTCTTATTAGGGTGCAAGTGCTGTTTGATACAGGCATTAACAGGGTTTATTACAAGGAAATATTTCTATGTCTTATTTTCCCTTGTGCGGTGAAGTTATATGTTCTAAAGCATTTTTTGGCTTGTATTAGTGGGAAAAAAAGGGCTGCGACACAGTGAGGGGTTGTGTCTGGCAAGGCAGGTATTTTCCTCCCAGCATGTGCGGCTGGGCTGGTTTCCAGTCAGGTGAGGTCAAATACTGGACCGGAGTTTAAGTGCCCGTCTGGGTTTTGGCAGCACCTGGCTGTCCTTAAATAGACAGCTGGGTTAAGCAGAGATGTCTCTGTTTTGGGGATCTGAGGCTTTGTGTCAAGCTGGAGGGCTGAGAGCCGCATGCTGGGGAAACAGGCCCCCTATAGCCTGCTGTGGACTACTGGAGGCAGAACTACCAGCAAGGTGACTTGTGTTATATGAACTTTCCATTGTGTGTGAATTAACACCAAGACTTCGAAGTTACATAGTGTTTTGTGCAATTGCCTCAAGTGTAAATAAACACTGACGTTTTGCGTTAAGAACTTGTATTTTGCCTCTGAACTGCGCCCACTTACCCTATATACCAGAGCGAAACCCAACAATTGGTGAAGGATGCGGGCAAGAGCAGTGAGGCTGGCGTGAACGCAGATATTTTTGGTTTCTGCATTCTTAAGGCATTGTTGTATGTCGTACATTAAACCAGCTGTACTACAACCAGTGCCCCATGACAAAATGGAGGCTGTTGTGAAGGCCCCTTACGGAGACTAATCTGCAGCAGTGAGAGACAAACCTGCAGCAATGGGAGGTTAATAAGCAGCAGAGACTAACCAGTTGCTGCTACAACATGTGATGGCTTTGCAGACAGCATTAGCAACTCCGAGTGTCCATGATGCCCGGAAAGCAGTCCGTGCCGCAATTCCTAAGATGACCCCCGCAGACAACATCGAAACCTACCTGCCGATGTATGACAAAGTGGCCATCAGGGAAAAGCTACCCCGTGACCATTGGGTTGAGGTTCTTGCTCCATTCCTGGCATCTGATTCCCAAAGGGTGTATTTCGACTTGCCGGACGATCAAGCGGCTGACTACCAAAAAGTAAAGTGTGAGATTTTGGCAAGACTGGGGGGGAATGTGTTGGTCTAGGCCCAGTGGGTACATCAGTGGGGGTTTAAGCCAGCTGAGCCTGCGAGGACCCAGTATTATGACTTACTCCACCTCTTGCAAAAGTGGCTACAGCTATGCTGGATAGACTATTGTCTGATATGTTCTTGAGGGCTCTGCCACCCCCTCTCCAGCACTGGATCGGTCAGGTATCTGCTGGAAACGCTCTAGAAATGGTGGACCTTGTGGAGCGCTACGAGGCTACAAAGACTGTTACAGGGCGTTCTTTTAGGAGGGGGGCAGTAAAACCCTGTAAATCTCCATACCATACCCGGCGACTTGTACCAACCAAACTCACCCGGGGTGTACCCTCTACGGACCTAGCTCCGATAGTCTGCTGGCGGTGTCAGGAGCTGGGCCATGTAAGAGCTCGTGACACCGCCAGGTGGATCCCATGGATACTAACTATGACTACTATCAGTCGCTATATGCCAGGAAGCTGTGTGCAGCAGGTACCCCAAAAACTGTAAACCACCTGTGCCAGGTGGAGGTAGGAGACACTCCAGCGGGGGCTCTGCTGGACTCAGGGAGCCTGGTGTCCTTTGTAAGGGCTCCCCTGGTACGGTCAGCGGAGTATACTAGCCAGAAAGCCGGGGTCAGGTGCATCCATGGAGACTTAAAAGACTATCCCACCACCAGGGTGTCTCTAACCACAGGGGCGGGCAGATGGACTCACGAAGTGGCAGTTGCCCCAAATTTACACTATGAACTTATAATAGGGAGAGACTTCCCAGGCTTCCTGGCACTGTGGCCTGCTATGAGAGTGACTGATACACATGAGACAGGAGTAACCCTAGCAGAGTGGCCAGGTTTATGGGGGATACCAGAACCCTGGGAAGCTGATACTGGCCCAACATATTCAAGGAAGTGGAATAGTTTTGTAAGTCTTGCCCGACCTGACAGATAACTAGCCCCGAGCCACATTTCCGTAGTCCCCTTATACCTCTACCGATTATCGAAGTACCGTTTGACCAAATAGCTATGGACCTCATAGGCCCAGTACCGAAGTCCGCCAGAGGGCATCAACACATCTTAGTCATTCTAGACTATGCCACTCGGTACCAGGAGGCGGTGCCACTGCAACATACCTCGGCCAAACTCATAGCTAAGGAGTTAATGGAGATGTTTTCCCGAGTAGGACTATCTAAAGAGGTTCTGACCGACCGACCCCTTTTATGTCCAAGGTGATGAGGGAACTCTGTAAGTTGCTGCACATAAAACAACTACGGACGTCCGTTTACCATCTGCAAACGGACAGTCTGGTAGAATGGTTTGACCAAACATGAAAAAATATGTTGAAAAAGGTAGTGTTTAAAGATGGGAAGGACGGGGATCTCCTCATCTCATGTTCGCAGTGCGAGAGTTACCCCAGGCCTCTACTGGGTTCTCGCCCTTCGAACTGCTATATGACAGACACACTCACGGTCTCTTGGACGTGGCCAAAGAGGCGTGGGAACAACAACCCACTGCATATAAAAGTGTAATTGAGTACGTTACCCAAATGCAAGATCAGCTAGAGACAGTGTTGCCAATTGTTAGGGAGCATATGGAGGCAGCTCAGTGAGCCTAGAGTCGGGTCTATAATCGGCAGGCTCGGGTCTGAATCTTTAACCCGGGTAATCAGGTTTTGGTTCTGGTGCTGACCGTGGACAGTAAGTTCCTGGCTAGGTGGCAGGGGCCTTACAAGGTACTCAAGAAAATTGGAGATGTAAACTACAAGGTACACCAGCCAGGGCAGCGAAAGCCAGAGCAGGTTTACCATGTGAATTTACTCAAACTGTGGAAAGATAAGGAAACCTGTACAGAAGACATCCTGCGGATGGGTTTTCTAGGACAAGAGGTACCAGCTCCTCTGTCTAAGAGGCGGCTGCCAGCTGACACCGAAGATCCAAGGAGGGGGGCGGCAGGAAGCAGCGGAGACCGAAACATCAGAAGGAGGGCAACCGCCTCGTCTGCAAGCGAGGCAGCAAGCAGACACCGCCAGAGAAGGCAGACAAATGCAGGGGATCCGCAGAGAGTCCGGTCCAGCAGATCGCAAAGGGCCCAGAGGTGGAGGAGTCTCGCGGTTAAGATACAGAGGCTCGTTTCTTCACGACCGTTTTTAATACTGATTGGACCCTGGGCAAGAATTTACTTGGGCCCCCTGGATCCCGCCTTCCCACACTCTTGCATGCAATTACACCCTCCACCACAACACACACACAAAAAAAATATCCACACACTTCGTAGAGTAGTGAACTTTAATAATGATGAGCGGCCACTAGAAGTGTTCCTTGGCAGTAATGTAAATACTGTCTTTTTTCTGAAAAGGCAGTCTTTACATTAAAAAGCTTGCAGAGACATGCTATAGACACCAGAACTACTACGTTTAGCTGTTGTGGTTCTGGTGACTATAGTGTCCCTTAATATAGAAAAAAAAAAGAGTCAGCACAAAAGTATCAAATAAAATGGCTGTATCATTATTCAAAAAATTTAAAAAAGCACAACTTCTGACACAAATATATAGTATTTAGCAGATTACTTATTTTTTATTTTTTACAATGTGCAGATAGTACTGTACTACTAACCACTCCATCCACCCCTACATACAGGGTATTACAGCACCACATACCTCTTACATCCAGTGACGTCTCCTTGATGTAGACTTTCTCTTTCCTCATCTTCTCCTTTCAGACCTTCAGACCAGACCAACATTTTTCAGCCATTTCTCGTCCCTGCAGTATGACAAACAAAATCTTAGTTTAGTACTTTTCCATCATCCTCCCATCTTCTGGACAAATCATCCTACCACCCCCAATACTGTGCCGCTGTGCTCCCCAATACTATACTGCAGAAACAGATAAACCCCCTCTGATAATAGTAGTACCATGCAGATAGTGCCCTTCGATAATTATTGGCACACAGTGCCCTAAAATAACTGCGCCCAGCAAATAGTGCCCCTGACACTTCTAGTGCAAACATAACGTCCCCCAAAAATAATTGTGGTAAGCTGATACTGTGCCAAGGTGCCCCCACAGTAATAGTGCTCCCAAAAGTCCCACCAATAGGAATAATTCTCTGCTAGAGCTCATATAGTAGTAATAGTGCTCCTACAGTGTCCCCAACATGTCCCCACTGTGCCCCAGAAGTAATTATGCTCCCATAGTGCCCATACTAGTAATCATGTTCCCCATATAGACCCCCAGTAGTAATAAAGCCCATCAAAATTCCCCCCAGTAATAATTCTCCTTCATGTGCCAGTGCAAAAAATACCCCCTTTTATTGCCCCCAGTTGAGCTAATGTCCCCATAGTGCCCCCATAATGTGCCAGTATAAAATACCACTATATAGTGCCCCAGTAGATGCCCTCAGTGTCCCCCATAATTTGCAAATATAAAATAATCCTTCTTAGTGCCCCCCATAGATGAGCCCATAGTACTCCTCTCTCCCCTTCCCCATAGTACCCACCATAATGTGCCCCAGTATAAAATGCCCCTATACAGAGCCCCCCATATAAAATACCCCTTCTTTGTGGCCTCAGTAGATGCCCCCATAGTGCCCCAATATTGTGCCAGTAAGAAGTGCCCCCATGAATTCCCCCAAAGCGCCACCCAATAATGTGCCAGTAAAAAGTGCCACCAATAATGTGCCAGTAAGAAGTGCCCCCATAGATGCCTCCACAGTGCCCCCCATAATATGCCAGTAAGATGTGCCCCCATAGATGCCCTGCAATAATGTGCCAGTAACAAGTGCCCCCATAGATGGCCCCAAATCATGTGCCAGTAACAAGTGACCCCATAGATGCCCCCCAATCATGTGCCAGTAACAGGTGCACCCACAGATGCCCCCCAGTCATGTGCCATTCACAGGTGCCCCCACAGATGCACCCCAAACATGTGCCAGTAACAGGTGCCCCCATAGATGCTCCCCAAACATGCCCCAGTAGTAGTACCATATAAAATAAAATAAACACTTATACTTACCTCTTCCGGCCTGTGTCCCGCGCTGTACAGCTCATGCGGAGAGATGCCCTATCAGAGGAACGGGGAATGGAGACTCCTCTCCCTCCCGTGCCCCACTGCAGCACTTCCATTGGTAGCCCTGTCCTGAGGACAGCGATACAAATGACTATGGAGATGAGCACTTCCACAATGAAAGCGCTCATCTCCCTGTGACCTGCCGCCGCCCTCCACGTCACCAGTGGCCAGTGGGGCACAATAGGCAGCTGCCTTCGGCCCCCCAATAGCAATTGGGCCCGGGCCAGCTGCCCCTTTTGCCCCACATTAAAGACGGCTCTGGTTGTCTTGCACAGTGCAGCGGGATAGAACAGTCGGAGGGAGGAGAGACATAGCAAACCTATGTCATCATGTCTTCACCCCCTCTGACGAAGGGGCTTCATCATTGGGTGGCAGCTTGCCCGTGAGGCAGCGGTGGAACCAGCAAGTGGCCAGCATGGCCAAACGTGGCCGGGGTAGACCACCAACATCGCAGAAGCCTAGATGCCCGGGAAGTAGCGGTGCACAGGTTCACGGAGGCAGCGGCGGTAGCAGTCAGTCAGTGCGTTGTGTTGGGGGTAAAATCACCTACTCGGTGGTGCGGCAGTTTTTTGTTAAGCCGCTGGAGGAGGTGAACATGGCCATATGTAGGGGCAGAAGGTGAAGCATGGCCAGGGTGCCAATGTTGGCACCACGGCCCTGCGTCAACATATGCAACATCACCATAAAGTGGCCTGGTAGAACCGTGGCTCTGATGTGGTGGTCCAGCCTGCCTACCCAGTGGCACGCACCCGATTTCAGGCAGTCAAGGCTCCACCACCTCAGCCGAAGGGAGCTGTCTGTCCTTCCCATCATCTACCACTCCTGATGCTCCTGCTCCTTGCCCTCCCACTCCTCATTACTCATTTCATCAACAATCGATCACCGACGTGATTGCCAAAACACAACAGTATGCGTGCACTTATCAAACGGCGCTAAAGCTGAAAGTGCTCCTGGCCAAGTTGCTGGGGCTGCAGTCCCTCCCTGCACTCTGCACTTTTCAGAGAACTGATGGCTTGTGTCAAGCCGAAGTGGAGAGTCCCAAGCCTTCATTTGTTTGCCAAAAAGGCAATACCAGCCCTGCACACGTATGTAGAACAGAAGGTGGGCCAGTCCTTGAGCCTGTTGGTATCTGCCAAAGTGCACGGCAGCGCCAACGTGTGGAGCTGTGACTACGGTCAGGGACAGTACATGTCCTTTAGGGCCCAACTGTTTATTGGTGGTTATTGTTCTGACGGATCAGAGGAAGGGCAAAATAATCAGTGACTAGTGTTGGGCACGAATATTCGAATAGCGAATATTAATCGTGAATATCGGCACTTCGAGAATTCGTAAATATTTAGAATAAAGTGATATATATTTGTCATTTCGAATATTCTAGATTTTTTTTTCCATCAGTAACCTCCTTTCTTGCTTGTGGGCCAATGAGAAGGCTGCATGTTTTTGTCTGAGCTTAGCAACATCCCTAGCAACCAATAAGAAAGTTGCCTACCCCTTACTACACAGAACAAAAATATAGACGCAACACTTTCGGTTTTGCTCCTATTTTGTATGAGCTGAACTCAAAGATCTGAAACATTTTCTACATACACAAAAGACCCATTACTCTCAAATATTGTTCACAAACCTGTCTAAATCTGTGTTAGTGAGCACTTCTCCTTTGCCGAGATAATCCATCCCACCTCACAGGTCTGGCATATCAAGCTGCTGATTAGACAGCATGAATGTTGCACAGGTGTGCCTTAGACTAACCACAATAAAAGACCACTTTGAAATGTGCAGTTTGATCACACAGCACAATGCCACAGATGTTGCAACGTTTGAGGGAGCATGCAATTGGCATGCTGACTGCAGGAATGTCTACCAGAGCTGTTGCCCGTGCAATAAATGTTTATTTCTCTACCATAAGCCGTCTCCAAAGGCGTTTCAGAGAATTTGGCAGTACATCCAACTGGCCTCACAACCGCAGACCATGTGTAACCACACCAGCCCAGGACCTCCACATCCAGCATGTTCACCTCCATGATCGTCTCAGACCAGCCACCAATATTTTGTGTATGTAGAAAATGTTTCAGATCTTTGAGTTAAGCTTATACAAAATGGGAGCAAAACCGAAAGTGTTGCGTTTATATTTTTGTTCAGTGTAGTAAGGGGTAGGCAACTTTCCTATTGGTAAAAACCTCCCCAGCAGCCCTTATATGCAGTATTTTGCAGATCTGAGAGAGACAGCAGTGTTATTGCTGTGCTCTCTCCTTTCCTGTGTCATTATATTAGATAGTTAATTAGTTAGTTAGTAAGCTTAGCTTATATATATATACAGATAGTTAGTGGGAGATAGTGTAGGTTAGATAGTGATATAGTGTAGCTGATATGGACAGCAGAACCTACATACATGCTGCATACATAGTACTGTATGTATGTATGTATGCTACATACATACATACATAGTTTTGTGATGTCACAAGTTCAAAACAATACTTAGTGCACCAATCACTAATAAGTAGTCAGACCTGGTAAAATGTGAAGTTGCACGTATTGCGGCAAAATATTCACATCATTAGTGCCGATTTCACAATCGTAAATATGTTGGAGCACTCTATCTGCATATAAAGCTACTGTAATGTTCTGCTGTGCCAACCATTTTCTTCAGTCTTAGGGAACTTCTGGCAGCTTGAAAAATTTAGCTACATTGACCCACGCCTGTATTTCGCACGCATTACGCGAAAATTACATTGCCGATTTTTCGCGATCCAGAAAATAATCTCGAATTTGTGAATATATGACGAATATTCTACCAAATATTCGCGAAATATCGCAAATTTGAATATTGCCCCTGCCGCTCATCACTATCGTGAACACAAACTTACTGCTGACGCCCTCTCCACTCTGTCAGGGGGCTCTACTTATATAAGTGTTTAATAGAACACGTTCTGTAGACATCTATGTGGAATCAGCTGCCGACGGTGTAAAAGGAATGCGCTTCTTCTTGACGCTAACATTGATCTGTAAGACTGAGTTCATACTTAAGATATTTGGTCAGTTTTGGCCCTGTGACTGCCCTAATAAGTGAAGTGTGCAGTGATTCTAAGAGAGACGCCTGTCATCTGCATGTCATACTGACTCACAGTATTATTTCACTACCAAAGCAGACTCCCTATGCATATTACTGCAAGGGACAGTGTTCTACACCACTATAAAGGCTCTCTGCAGACAGAAAATAGCAGTTTTTTAACGCAATTCACCACATATAAATTCAGATCGAAACACATTTTTCCCCAAAAATTTGGCGAACCGGCAAAGCGAATTCTTGAAAAATTTGCTCATCTCTAATTGTCATGTTTAGTTGATGTTATTTGATGTGATGCATTACTTCATACTGTACTTTGCAATAATTATATATAAAACATATCAGGACCGTACAAAAAATGCAATTAACATAACCGTGGACGTTTCAAGACCTCAGAAGAAGTGCTGTAAGGCAAAGCAAGCAAACTGCCTAAATTGGAATTAAGACATGATCTCCTTGATTTCGCATATTGTAAGAAATTTAAAAGGGTGACATCTTCACTTTCTTGTCTTTCCATTTTTATCCTATGAATATAAATATACACGTAAAGCAGGATTATTCAAAAAGGATGTAAGTAAAAGCCTGTAGTTAAAGTAAACAAACTATGATCTTGAACACTGAAAGCTGTGCGGTGATCAGTTGCTGTGTTGTGATTTAGACAGTTTTCATTAATATCTTCCTTTAGGTTAGTTTAAGCTAACAGATATCGGCAGGTTTAAGATGGTGACACTGCAGCAAGAAAAAGCTTTCTGCGTGTTGGAATTTGCAAGAACGAGGTCTGTTGTGACAGTACAGCGAAATTTTCTGCATAAATTTGGTGAATGTGCTCTGGATAGAAACTGCATTTAGCACTGGATGAAGCATTTTGAAACCACTGGCTGTTTACCTTCATGTGTAAATTCGGTGCCAACCAAAGGCTAAGGGTACTTTCACACTTGCGGCAGAAGAACCGTCAAAACGTATGCAAACTGATGGCATTTGTCAGACGGATCAGGATCCTGATCCGTCTGACAAATGCATTGAAATACCAGATCCGTCTCTCTGGTGTCATCTGGAAAAACTGATTTTTTTCAAATTCTTTGTGGCCTGAGCATGCGCAGACTGCAATGCCAGATCTGTTTTGCAAGAACACTCAGGGCCGGATCCGGCATTAATGCATTTCAATGGGAAAAAATGCCAGATCCGGCATTCCGGCAAGTGTTCCGGAATTTTGGACGGAGATAAAACCGCAGCATGCTGCGGTATTATCTCCGTCCTGAAAAGGCAAAAAAATTGAACTGAAGACATCCTGATGCATCCTGAACAGATTACTCTCCATTCAGAATGCATAGGGATAAAGCTGATCAGTTATTTTCCGGTATTGAGCCCCTAAGACGGAACTCAATGCCGGAAAAGAATAATGCTAGTGTGCAAGTACAGTATATTCCTGCGTATAAGACTACTTTTTAACACATGAAAATCTTCTCAAAAGTCGGGTGTCGTCTTATATGCCGGGTGTCGTCTCATATGCCGGTATACAGCGTGCTGAAACTTACTTCCTAGCAAGACTGGAGAAGCTGTCCTTCTCCAGCTTCAGGGACAGGCGCCCTGTAGCTGAGCCACTGTGTGCTGCATCCCGGCCAGCCGCTCCTGAAGCAGCCCCCTTTCCCTGCTCTGTGGTTTTCTCATGCCGGCAGTATCACATTGCGTACTACCGCTCAGATCGTCTTGAAGACAAGGAGGGCTGGGCAGGCAGGGAGAGCTGACCCACCCAATCCAAGAAGGCTTTGTATGCAGTGTGCACAGAAAATACCGGTACATCGCTTGCTGTGATTGGCTGGTTGTTGTATACTGGGTTGGATTGGCAATTCTGAGGGAAGGCAGGGGGGGAGCAGGAGCATCTGCACTTCAGCCAATTCTAATGTTGGCGGATCTCTAATGAAGTTCGGTGTGCATCTTATCTGTGGTAAAAAAACAGTCTATCTGGGGAGCAGATACATGTGGTGGTGAATACAGTACAACACCAATATCTGTACCTGTACATACAGTACAGCACCAGTATCTGCATCGGTTCATACAGTATAGCGCCAGTACATACAGTACAGTATACAAATGGCTAACAGTCAAGACCCCATCATGGCTCTACCAGCAAGAAGAAAGAAATATGAAGCCAGTTTCAAACTTAAAGTTGTAAACTTTGCCATGGAACATAATAACTGCGCTGCTGCAAGACAATATGGAGTAACAGAAAAGATGGTTCGGGACTGGAAAGCAAATGAAAAAGCATTAAAGAGTATGCCAAGGGGTAAGTGTGCATTAAGGAGAGGCCACATTGGCCAGAACTCGAAAAACATAAAGCAGACATGGTGAATGAGCATCGCCAAAATGGTTATGTAGTGACACAAAATAAAATATGTTTGTTTGCACTTCAGTGAGCCAAATCTAACCCAGATCACAACAGACTTAAGGCCACTGCATCCTGGGGTACTAGATTCTTGGAAAGGCATAATATGGTACTGAGGCAAAAGACGAAAATTGCACAACAATTACCTGCAGATCTTGATGCCAAAGTAAATGTTGTTGGAGGGGTAGTCTTATACGGCGAGTATAGCCCAAACCCTATATTTCAACTGGAAAAGTTGGGGGTCGTATTATACGCCCAGTCGTCTTATACGTCGGAAAATACGGTACCCTTAACTAGAGACAGTGAACAGGACTCTAGCTGTGTACGAGCATAGTCCCATAAAGTCAACTAGCCTTACTAGTATGTGTAGTATAGAATACTACAATTGCACTAACCACGGGATGGTGTGTCTTACAAAAACATCTGTACTGTAATCCATACAGATTACAAATCTTTCAGGAGCTGAAACTGGACAACAAAACCAAATGCCATGACTTTTTTATCGACTTGCATTGTCAATTGGAAGGAGGACGAATTCACTGATAGGTTGGTGCTCAGCAATGAGGCTACTTTTCACATCTGTCGGAAGGTCAATCACCACAACATAAAATTCTTGGGCTCAAAAAACCCATGTGCTCTTATTGAGCACATGAGGAACTCTCCAAAAGTAAACGTGTTTTGTGCAATGAACAGGTGCAAAGTCTATGGTCCCTTCATTTTTGCCGAGGATACTTTTACTGGCTAATCCTACCTGGAAATGCTAAGTAAATGGCTTATGCCACAGATAGAGGAAGATCTGCTGGTCTGTCAGCAAGATGGTGCTCCTCCTTATTTCCATTTGGATGTTTGCCGATACGTGAATGAAACTCTACTGAAACGTTGGATAGGCCATGCCGGAAAAACGGATTCACCAGTGTTGAGCTGACCTTCACAATCACAAGATCTAACACTGTGCAACTTCTTTTTGTGCAGCTACATCAAGAACTACCTGAGATGATGCATCACTGAAAAAGTGGAGTCCTTATCTTAGGATATGTTGGCATGCTTTTTAATTAGGAGGAGACTTCATAAGGGTTAATATGCTCCTACTATGTCTTAGTTTAGGTTGCTGAGACCATACAAAGAGGCAAGCTTTTGTAATCTGTTCACGTGATGCAGTACTGCATGGTAGCTGGGTCTCGCCACCTGCGGGTGCTGCATTGTGGTAGTGATGGTCGCCATGTGGTGCTACAATAAATTAAAGACCCACTCATAAGAGGCCACGTTGATGTGGTGAGTGGACCTATGCATTTTTATGAAAATTTATACTAAGTGCTTCAATGGAGCGGTATATAAATCAGACTTTATTTACGTGTCAGTGAATCGCAGACATGTGCTGTCCGTGTTCTTCATTGATTTTACTGTGTGCATTCACACTCTGTGAATTTTCTTGTTCTGTGGGGCCATGGTTACTTCACAGAAGCATGAATTATTTCTCCTAGTGTTCACAGATCCCTAAGACCGATTATAGTTTATAGGTCTGTGAAAAACATGGACACAACATGGATGGCATGTGTGTCTTGTCTGTGTTTCAAATTAAAATTTCAAAGGACACATGGACCAAACACAGATCCTTCACAGATATCTTCACGGATGAACCACTGACCACCTTGCCACTGATGTCTTCATGGACTCTGACATGTGAATAGGCCTTATGCTGAGAAGCAATAGATCAATGTTTGGCATATGGATATGCGATCCATGCCTTTTCTTTCTTAACAGATTGGTCCGTAGGTAATATTCAGCAGAAAAAATTGTTCCCTGTTAGCCCTGCACTCATAGTAATATTACTCCCAAATGTCCCAGCAATAGTAATTCTCACCTAGAATGCCTCATTAGTAATAGTGCTCTTTACATTGCCCTCAATAGTGATAATGCTCCCACTAATTAAAATACCCTCTATATTGTGCCTACTAATAATGATGCCTCTACAGTACCCCCTGTTTTAAATATTGCACTGATAGTGCCCCCAGTAGTAATAAAACCCCTCTAAAGTTCCCCTAGCATTAATAAAGCAGGACCCCTAGTAGTAATAAGACCCCTCTATAGTGACCACAGTAGTAATTATACCTCTTTTAATGTCCCCCTATTAGGGATGAGCAGACCCATGGATGTTCAGGTTCGCCGGGTTCGGCTGAACTTTGGGTCAAAGTTCGGGTTCGTACCCGAACCCGAACCCCATTGAAGTCAATGGGGAACTGAACTTTGGGGCACTAAAATGGCTGTAAAATAGTCATAGTAAGGGCTAGAAGGCTGCAAAATGAAGCAAAATGGGGGTTAGAGCAGGACAGTTGACATGTAAACAAATGTGGATAGGGAAATTACTTAAAATAACATAGAATAATATAGAAAAATAATAATCTTGAACTAGGAGGCGGAGGTCAAAGTGGAGTAGGTGGTTGAGGAGGAGGTGAACGTGGCGGTGTAGGTGGAAGCGGCGGTGGAGAAGGAGGTAGCTAATACTGTTTTTGTTGTTTTTTTGAATTTTTTTCCTTTATTAATTTTTTTATTTTTATTATATTTAATAAATTTGGGAAGACCCCAAAACATTGGGAAATAGAAAAGAGAATGCAAATAGAAAGTGTGCTGGAGTATAACAATGGCTGGGTGCTTCCGGTATACTTGTCTATTCAGCATAAGGTATGGACAAGTCCTGTGGCATCCATGTCTGGTTCATTTTACAGAACGTGAGCTTGTCCACGTTGGCTGTGGACAGACGGCTGTGCTTGTCTGTGATTACCCCCCTGCAGTGCTAAACACACAATCAGACAATACACTTGCTGCAGGGCAGGCCAGCACCTCTTAGGCGTAAAGGGCAAGCTCAGGCCATGTGCCCAATTTGTAGACCCAGAAGTTGAATGGGGCAGACCCATCAGTCAGTACGTGTAGGCATGTGCACACATACTGTATCACCATGTTGCTTAAATCCGGCCTTCTGCTAAGATGTTCCGTATCAGCTGGTGGTGCTGGTTTTTGTGGTGTGCTGACAAAGCTTTTCCACATTGCAAACATGCTAACCCTCCCTTCTGAGGTGCTGGCAGTGCCCCAGCTACGTTGGCGCCTTTTCCTCCTCCTCCTCTGCCTTCGCCTTGTGCTTCCACTGAGCCCCCACTGTCAGGTGTGAATGCCATCAGCATCGCATCTACCAGCGTGCGCTTGTACTCGCTCATCTTCCGATCACGCTCCAGTGATGGAATTAAGGACAGCACGTTGTCCTTGTAGCGGGGATCCAGCAGGGTGGGCACCCAGTAATCAGCACTGGTTAGAATGTGGGCAACTCAGTGGTCGTCGTGCAGGCACTGCAGCATGTAGTCACTCATGTGTGCCAGGCTGCCCAGAGGCAACAACAAGCTATCCTTTGTGGGAGGTGTATCAGCTGTGTCCTCTGTATCCCCCCAGCCATGCTCCATTGATGCCCATAAGCTGTTTTGGGTGCCACCCTGCTGTGCACATGGTTCCTCCTTCTCATCCTCCTCCTCCTGCAGAACTGTGCCCTGGCTGGACAGTTGTGAATGTGCAGGAACCCACCCCCCAAGCCACTTGTGAATGACTGGCCTGATAACAGTGGAAATTACTCCTGTTCCTCCTGTGCCACATCCTCTTCCATCATCGCCCAAAGTGTTTTTTCAAGGAGACATAGAAGTGGGATAGTAACGCTGAGGACTGCGTCATCGGCACTGGCCATGTTGGTGGAGTACTCAAAAAAGGGAAACATGGCACACACGTCTCGCAGGAGGCCCACTTGTTGGTGGTGAAGTGGTGCTGTTCCGCAGAGCGACTCACGCGTGCGTGCTGCAGCTGAAACTCCACAGTCTCGCACAGTCTCTCCAGCATGTGCAAGGTTGAGTTCCAACTTGTGGGTACGTCGCATATGAGGCGATGAGCGGGAAGGCCGAAGGTATGCTGCAGCGCAGACAGGCGAGCAGCAGCATGGTGAGAACGCCAAAAGCGTGCACAGATGGCCCGCACTTTCTGCAGCTCTGACATATCGGGGTAATTTTTCAGGAATCTCTGCACCACCAAATTCAGCACATGCGCCAGGCAAGTGATGTGCGTCAAACCGGCTAGCCTCAGAGCTGCTATGAGATTTTGCCCGTTATCGCACACCACCATGCCAGGCTTGAGGCTCAGCGGCACCAACCACTTATCGGTCTGTTGTTCCATGCCCGTCCACATTTCCTGTGGGTTTTTTCCCCCAGATGAGTTTCAAAACTGCCTGCTGTCATTTCCCCCTGGCTGTGCTGAAGTTGGTGGTGAAGGTGTTACGCTGACCGAATGAGGAGGTGGTAGAGGAGGAAGCGGAGGAGGAGGCAACAGGAGGCAATAAGAATTGTCCTGCAATCATCGGTGGTGGTAGGACATGCGCCAAACTGCTATCTGCCTCAGGCCCAGCCGCCACTGCATTTACACAGTGTGCAGTTAGTGAGATTTAACGTCCATGCCCGTGCTTACTGGTCCACGTATCGGTAGTTATGTGGACCTTGCCACAGATGGCATTGTGCAGTACACACCTGATTTTGTCCACCCCTTGGTTGTGCAGGGCAGGGATGGCTCGCTTGGAAAAGTAGTGGCAGCTAGGAACCACGTACTGTGGGACAGCCTTCGCCATGAGGTTTTTAAAAGTCGCTGACTCCACCAGACGGAATGACAGCATTTTAAAGGCCAGGAATTTTGAAATGCTGGCATTCAGGGTCAGGGATTGTGGGTTGGTAGGGGGGTACTTCCTCTTTCTCTCCAGTGTTTGGGGTATGGACAGCTGAATGCTTCCATGGAACAGTGTGGACATGCTGGGTGACTGTGGTGGAGGTGGTAGTGTTGCTGCCACATCCTCTGTTTGTGGGGTGGCAGGTGTCACTGTCACTCCAGAGGGTGAGGAAGAGGCCGAGACTGTAGCAGAAGACGGAACAAGAGGAGACTGAGATCTTTTGTGGTTTTTCAGGTGTGTATTCCACTGCAGCTCTGTGGTTCTCAGGTTTACAACATTTATGCCTCGCTTCAGGCTCTGATTGCACAGCTTGGAAACCACTTTTGTGGTCTTGTCCTCAGCACATTGCCTGAAGAATTGCCACGCCAAGGAACTCCTAGATGCTGGCTTTGGTGTGCTCAGTCCCTGGATGCAGTGGGCAGTAGCAGGCAAACTGCTACAGATACTGCATACTGCTACAGATACACCAGTATCTGCTATGGAGCTCCTCCAGGCAGGGCTGGTGCAAGGATTTTTGCCACCCTAGGCAAAAACTAATTTTGCCGCCCCTTGACTCCGCCCATTGACCACACCCTTTGACCCGCCCCTTTTTTGTCTGCCACCTATTTAATGATTGTTGCATGCAACATTTTACTTGACCAGCTAATTTTAGATATTCTACAGCAGTCCCGTTACAATCCCCCTTCCTCTCAATCAACCTTTTGACCAAATAATAAAAATAGTAAAATAGAACATTTAATTAAAACATTTTAATTGTAAACATTTTCTCATATGCAAAACATAAAATAGCAGCATGGTACATATACAGCAGCACGTACCTCTCACATCCAGGGCCTCCAGGTAAAATAGGAATATGTCACCCACCGAACTAACAGATGGATTAACTATATTAATTTTCCTGTCACACATGCAGTGCAGGGGTACCTCACACCAAAAATAGGTATATTTCACCCACCGTAATGGATGAACATCGGCCGGGACGATTCGCAAACGCGCGTTAGCCATCAAATGTTCGTGAACCACGCACTCGCGGCGGGCCCCATTCACTTTAATGGCAGGCAAACTTTCAGGTCATATTTGCAGTCAGCAAACACTTACTAGAATTACACAAATAGTCCTACAACATGAATACATATAAAAATATGTATTTTAATCGGGGGCCATTTTTATGCATCTTAAAGGGAAACTCTAAAAAATGTGACCTGCTGGAGCCTAGAATGATTTTATTTCCTATTGGTTTGATGTATACAAATGTGCAGTACTCCACGTTTTTGTATCCTGCAGAGTCCACAAAAAAATGCATACGTTAAAGTAATATTTTTTGTACCATGGAACTGTATGGTGAACGGACGCCACTGTACGGCATCAGTCTCAGGCATCTGTTAACACATGCATTTTTGGTATGCATTAAATGGATGGCAAAAATAGGGCTTGAACCCAGCCCTAGTGTCAGAATAAGCACTAGTACACAGCGGAGCAGCGTGGAAGAGAGGGGAGGCCGCCATGTACTGACAGAGCGCTACCTGGTCTTGGTGGTCAGGGACGAAGACTGTGTTTCCCAAGGATCATTTTCTACTGGGAAATACAGGGCACAGTATAATACACTAGAATCTATATAATATAAAGATTAGCCCTACCCCTGAATAATAATACAATTAGGTGGTCATTTATTATATAGAAATACATCTATGTTAGGCGTATTTCTGAAAAATGCAAACAATAAAAATAAAAATATATAAAAATAGAAATGCAAACAAAAAATACAATTTTAAATAAAATATATATAAATAGTTCACCACTGTGTTTTACATCTTCTAGGGCGGTTCTGTGAACACGGACGATTTTATGTTTGCTCAAATGCCTGTTGATCTTATACTTTTGTGAGCATAATAAAACCTGTTGATATATGGAAAATTGGTGGACCGTCACTATGTGCTCCAACTTCTAATATCCACAGAAGGGTCGTTCTGGGGCAAGAACTATCTTCTGTTGGAACTCAGGTGTTCGGCTGCATTGAAAAGAACTGCCATTTCTCCACCATCAGCCTATGTGAGGCAGCGCGACCCCTTTGTTGAAGTATTTCTGACACAGATTGTGGCGCAAAGTTCCTTAGCACCGCAATCTGCTTATTTTTCCCACTCATGCCAGGTTTAAAAAAGGATGCTGTGGGCAGAGAAAGGGATAAAGTTATGGTCATCCAGTTATTGGATACCACCGCCATACATTGACTGGATAACACCTCTGTACAGTGACCGGATAACACCACCATACCGTGACCGGATAAAAGGGTATAAGAGGGCACAGTACAGGGAATAACAGCAAAGAAATTAGGCGGTCACAGGATAAATATGTAACTCGGCCAGTACAGGCCCCAAAAATTAGATAAAAGGAATTCATTTGTCAGCAAAGAACTTTGGATTCTGTGGCTGGAGGTACATTAGGTGGTCACAGGATAAATATGTAACTGTCGGCAAGTACAGGCCCCAAAAATTAGCCGTGCAAGATCTTCTGAAATGGCGAGGAAAATATTTTCCTGGCCTGCCGCAAGATGTCCTGGACCCCGAGGTATTTGGCAACGAATTTCTGCACGACTAAGTTCAGGACGTGTGCCATGCACGGCACGTGTGTCATTTTGCCCTGATTCAGCACGCTTAGCAGATTGGCACCGTCGTCGCACGCCACTTTACCAACTGTCAAATTGAGCAGGGTTAGCCACTGATCGGTCTGTGACCGCAGAGCTAAAAGCAGTGCAGGACCAGTGTGGCTCTTGGCTTTCAGGCACAACAGCCACAGCACAGCATGGCAACACCTCACCTGGCACGTTGAATAGGTTCTGGATAGCTTGGGGGGTGCAGCGGAAGAGGCGGTAGCAGTGGAAAAGGAGGAGTCAGCCGAGGAGGAGACAGAGGATGGAGTAGGAGAAGGAGAAAAAGAGGCCGGCCTGCATGCAATCCGTGGCGCTAGCACCAAATCTACACGGGTGCCACGGGTTACATGCTTGATGGCTGTTAGAAGGTTCACCCAGTGGGCAGTAAAAGTTATATATCTTCCCTGTCCATGATTGCTAGACCACGTGTCTGTGGTCAGATGTATCTTGGCACCGACACTGTGGGCCAGAGATATATTAACTTGCCGCTGAACGTGGCCATATAGTTCAGGGATGCCCTTCTGGGAGAAATATTTCCTTCCGTGGACCTTCCATTGCGGTGTGCCAATGGCCACAAATTTTCGAAAGGCCTAAGAGTCCACCAATTTATATAGCAGCAGCTGGTGGGCTAGCAGTTCTGACAAGCCAGCGGTCAGCCTTTGAGCAAGAGGACTATCCGGCGTCATAATTTTTTTTTTACGCTCGAACATTTGGGCCACTGAAGCCTGCCTTTTGCAAGATGAATGCAACGACGGCTTGGTGGAAGGTGGAGTACAAATGGGAGGAGAGAGGAGAAGAGGCAGGCCTTGGAGCGCCGGGAGTTTGGCTTTGTGGGTTCTGACAGCGTTGCTCCCACTGGGCTCGGTGATGGTAGGCCAGGTGCCTTCTTAAGGTGGTCGTCCCTAGGTGAGTGTTGGGCTTACTGTGACTTATGCGTTGACAGCACAGGCTGCAGATGGCAACACTATTGTCAGCAGCTGACACATTAAAAAAAGCCCACACTGCGGAGCCATGTGCCAGCGTCCTGGGAGCGCAAGATGTGACCGTGCATGATGGATGGCTCACTCCAGATACATTTGCAGTCTGCTTTTTGCCTCCTGTGCACTGCGAGTTCTGCCTGCTTCCCCTCCTTCTCCTCCCTATCTGATGCTTCACTTCTCCCTCTGATCTCCCCTCCTCTTCCTCTCTTGTGGGCACCCACGTGACATCCATCGACACATCATCATCGTCACCTTCACCACCACTGACATTAGAGATCACCGAGTAGGCAGCAACAGCGGGGACCACCCTCCTTGGGCTGATCTGGGTACTGTCGTCAGACCTCTGGGTGGCGGGCATTGCTACCTCCTCTTCCTCATCTGATGCCAAGAATGGCTGCGCATCAGTAAGGTCTGGGAATGGATGGGAAAATAATTCCTCTGACTTGAGTGGAGTGGCTATGTTGGTGGTGTCTTTAGGGGTGCACACAGCAGAGAGTTAGGAGGGTGCAGATACAGAGGATGATGAGGGTGCAAAAGCGGAAGGCTGAGTTAGCCACTTAACCAACTCTGGTGCGCCCTTTGAAGTTTTGCATGCGCCTTCTCCAACTTCCCACTTCGGCTCTGGCCTAGTGCTCCTGCCAAACCCCTACTACCCCTGCGGAACAACCTGCCTCTTCCTCTGCCTGTCATTTTCAAAATGACCCTGTGCTAAAGTCTCTAGAGAAGATAAGTTTTTGTGGAAGTTGATATATGGCAGGCCTCAATCAGTTGTTAGTTGAAGCTGGTATATCACCCTCAAGCAGTAATTTTGTGGACACAGGTAAATGTAAAACCTGTACCACTATTTTGTGGAAGCTAATATATGGCAGGCCTCAATAAGTTGCTAGTTCAAGCAGGTATATCAAAACGCGCAATCTGTATTTTGTGGACGCAGATATATGGAAAACCTCTATCACTATTTTGTGGAAGCTGATATATGGAAGGCCTCTATCAGTTGTTAGTTGAAGCTGGTATATCACCCTCAAGCAGTAATTTTGTGGACGCAGGTATATGGAAAACCTCTATCACTATTTTGTGGAAGCTGATATATGGCAGACCTCAAACAATTTTTAGATGAAGCAGGTATATCAAAATCAGCAATTTGTATTTTGTGGACACAGATATATGGAAAACCTCTATCACTATTTTGTGGAAGCTGATATATGGCAGGCCTCAATCAGTTGTTAGTTGAATCAGGTATATAAAAACCCTCAATCTGTATTTTGTGGATGCAGGTATATGGAAAACCTCAATCACTATTTTGTGGAAGCTGATAGATTGCAGCCCTCAATCAGTATTTTATGGAAGCATACAAATGCACTAAAATATACTTTCTATGTTAGAAAGTATATTATAAGTATATCACACCCCTCTGTGTATCACACCTATCGATAGCACAACGTTACCAGTCCTTAAAAGGACTTTTGCGGCCCTATTAGCTAGCGTTTGGTGTTCCTAAGTTTCTAACAGCCTGTCTCTGCTCCAAAATGCAACCTCTCCCTACACTGGCAAAACACAATGTAAAATGGCTGCCAGATGGGGTTCTCTTATAGTATTTGGGGTGTGTTCATGTGCTCAAATGTCTCAATTGGCTGTCCTGTCCCACCTGATGGATGTGTCATGGGTCAAAGTTCGCTAACAAAAAACTAGACCCAATCTGGGAAAGGTTTATTATAAATAAACAAATAAAGCCTGTGTAGGCTATTAACCCCGCTTGTCCCAGAAATTTAAAACTTAACTTTTACTGAATCTACTAAGAGTTTCTAAGTGAAAAGAAAGTGAGCTACGGAAAGGGTTAAAACTATCTGATGCCCTGTCAGTACTGCAGCATGTGTATCCTAGCTGTAATGTAAGCCGGGGGTGCACTCCCCGTGCCTTCACACACTTAAAAACTGTATTAGCAGACCTTTACAGCACCGTCCTATCTGTATCACTATAGGTCAGTGATGGCTAACCTTGGCACTCCAGCTGTAGTGAAACTACAACTCCCAGCATGCTCCATTTATTTCTATAGCGTTATGAGAGCAGCCAAGCAAGGGGGGCATCTTGGGAGTTGTAGTTTTAACACAGCTGGAGTGCCAAGGTTAACCATCACTGCTATAGGTGATTCTATGTGCAAACACTACTCAACCTTTGACATGCTCTGCTATTAGTACTTGTGGCTGGAACTGACACGGATCACAGAATCTAAAACCTAAAACTGTCCCCCAACTATGTTTCGCCAGCTAATCTGGCTTCATCAGGGGTAACAGACAGAACTGAATAAAGACTCAGTTTGAGGACCTTATAAAGGATAGCTCCACCTTGGGAGCAGACTAGAAGGGCCAATAGGTATGGCAGATACATCTGGGTGAGTATCAGGCAAGCCCTATCACCAATAGGCAACCTGCATGTAACGATGACTCTGCACCACCATCATCCAGGTGGGAGTGTTCTGGTGAGTCTGATGCGCATCCCGTACCTGCGTCAGAACTTACCTCCCTGGAACGCCACTGCAGAAAACTGCGGCTGCGCAGGAACTTAAATGTACCCGGAGCGCCTCTTATTCTAGTGCACCTGCGCATACACTTAGTCTTCAGGCGCATCGCTCTAACTTACTGCGCCTGCGCATATACTTAGTCTTCATGTGTATCGCTCTAACTTACTGCACCTGCACGTACACTTAGGCTCCAACAGCATTACTCTGTCTCACTGCTCCTGAATATACACTTCGTCTCAGAGTACATTTTTTCTTCATCACTAAGGCTGCGCGCTGACTGAGTCTCACAGCGATGCAGCTTAACAGGTATTATCGCTATCTCTGCTGTGTTTCGGCTATGTGAACCCTAGATGATGCAAGGGAACACCATAGCTCGATTTACACTCATTAGAAGGGGATCATACTTTTAATTCGTATCTCACCCGGAATGGTTACATGTCTATAGCACAGTGGGCATAAAAATCAGTGATCTCGCTAAGCGTAAAATATTTATATTAGTGAATAAAGGTAATCATAACAGCGTCTACGCCTGCTTACAAATTAATAAGTATCGATCATATTTAATTGGAAAGTGCAGATAATTATTCTAAAAAGGAAGAAAACGTGAAGCCTTCATTGAGGCCTTTTGGGCTGAGGCTATCAAGATGGTAAATCAATCTTGTTTCTTCTTGAAGAAGAACTCTATCCAAATCTCCTCTACGTGCACCAAGTGTCTTTTTACACAAGCCCCAAAATTTCAGACAGCCAGGATCTCCCTTGTGGAAAGTCCTAACATGTCTAGATATTGTGGTGTCAGATTTTATATTGATACTTCTTATGTGTTGACAAATTTGCAGTCAGAACTCTTGTGATGTTTTGCCAACATACAAGGGCACTGGGCCACATACACTATGCCCATCGTTTGGCAATTGATGAATTGCCTAATTTCATATTTGTTGCCATCCACAGGATTTATAAATTCTTTGGTCCTTTTAATGTAGGGACAGAAACGACATCTTGCACATGGGTAACTATCCACTACATTAGATTTCAACCACATAGTTTTTGGGGGATCCTTACTGTGAAAACTGTCCACTAGATGGTCTTTGAGATTTTTACCTCTACGATAGGTAACACTCGGTTTAGTCAATAGAACCTCGCTCAGGTCATTGTCAGTTTGTAAGACATGCCAGTGCTTTTGTAGAATTTGAAAGACCCTGCGGTGCTGAACATCAAAGGTGCCAATGCACCTAATAGTAGCAGGGATATACATTTTCTAATTTTTACTCAGTAAGTCAGGATGATGGGTATTTTTTTCTCTATAAAAGGCTTTATGTAAGGTCTTTTTCGGATATCCTCTTTGATGGAATCTGCCAAACAGCGTGTCATATGCCCTGAGGAACACAGAGTCACTTGAGCAGTTGCGGCGTGCCTTTATGGATCCAAGTTTGGCGAAATGCAAAAGAATATGGCGCACGCGGACATCGCCATAAGTTTGCATGTTCGGCGGATCGAGAACGTGCAAAGTTCGCCGCAAACCAACCGCCGGGCAAAACCACAAGGCCATCACTACCCACTGAACTAACAGACGAATTAACTATATTAATTTGCTTGTCACACATACTGTACAGTGCACGTGTATCTCACACCAAAAAATGGGTTTATGTCACTGGCTGAACTAACAGTCAGATTAACTATATTAATTTGCCTGTCACCTATAAAGTGCACTTGTATCTCACACCAAAAATGGGTCTATGTCACCCACCGAACTAAGAGACGGATTAACTATATTAATTTCCCTGTCACATATGGAGTGCAGGTGTACCTCACACCAAAAATGGGTATATGTCACCGGCCGAACAGTCAGATTAACTATATTCATTTCCCTGTGACACATGCAGTGCAGGTGTACCTCACACCAAAAATGGGTATATGTCACTCACTGAACTAACAGACGGAATAACTATATTAACTTCCTTGTCACTTATGCAGTGCACGTGCATCTCAAAACAAAAATGGGTATATGTTACCAGCCGAACTAACACTCAGATTAAATCTATACATTTTTCTGTCACGTATAAAGTGCACATGTATCTCACACCAAAAATGGGAATATGTCACCCACCTAAATAACAGACGGATTAAATATATTAATTTCCCTGTCACATATGCAGTACACGTGTATCTCACACCAAAAATGGGTATATGTTACCAGCCGAACAAACAGTCAGATTAACTATATTAATTTCCTTGTCACGTAAAAAGTGGCTGTGTATTTCACACCAAAAATGGGTATATGTCACCCACCAAACTAACAGACGGATTAACTATATTAATTTCCCTGTCACATATGCAGTGCACGTGTATCTCACACCAAAATTGGGTATATGTCACTCACTGAACTAATAGACAGATTAGCTATAATAATTTCCCTGTCACACACGCAGTGCACGTGTATCTCACACCAAAAATGGGTATATGTCACCGGCCGAACTAACAGTCAGATCAACTATAATAATTTCCCTGTCACTTATAAATTGCACGTGTATCTCATACAAAAAATGAGTATATGTCACCCATCAAACTAACAGACGGGTTAACTATTATATTTTTATTGTCAGGGGTACAAAAATGGTGCACTGCACCCACACAAAAAAAAAAATCACTATAGGTCACCCACAGAATTAACAGCCAGATTAATTATTATATTTCTATTTCAGGGATACAAAGATGGTGCATTGCACCCACCAAAAAATTGCTATAGCTCACCCACAGAATTAACAGCCAGATTTATTATTATATTTCTGTGTTGGGGTGCAAAGCTGGTGTATTGCACCCACAAAAAATCATTATAGGTAACCCACAAAACAAATAGCCAGATTCCTAACACTCTCCCTCACCTCAGCTGCCTGCTTCTTGACCCTGCACTACTGAGAGCTGATGTGCGGTGCTACACATGATCCAGCTTGTAAGAGGCTGGGTCACCGGATGCACCAGCCAATCACAGCCATGCCATTACCAGGCATAGCTGTGATGGCTTATAAGTGCCCAAAGCTTAAAAGCTTGTTGATTGGCTGTCCTGCAGCCTTTCAAAAACCTTATTAAATGCCCGGACACCAAACTTAAACTGAGTTTTACAGTTTGGGTTCACTCAACACTACCCCCTATATCACCCCAGTAGTTACACTGCTCCCTATTGCCCTAGGAGTTATAATGACCTCTATAGTGCCCCAGCAGTTAGTGCCCCAGTAGTTATAATGCTCCCTGTAGCAACTCCAGTAGTTATACTTTCTCAGAGGTGCGCCAGTAGTTATAATAAGCACCATTAGTTATAATATGCCACCTGTAATGTCCCTTGTATTCATAATTCTTCTCATGTAGTGCCTTTAGTAGCTTTACTGTCTCCCATTCAAGCCCCCAGTATTCAAAATGCCCCCTCGTAGTGACAAATAAAAAAAAAACAATACCTCACTTAGGCCACCTCTTCCAGCCTGTGGCCTAATTTACCTGCATCCCTGTTCAGGTGGTTGCAATGATATCATCATGCTGATTGCGTCCTGGTGCAGAGAGTTGCAATGACCTCATCACGTTGCCTGAGACCCAGTGCAGCTAGTCGCGATCATCACATCATCACATCAAAACTGCCTGCATCACTCTATGGCCTCAAGGCTTCGGGCCTAATGGCTTGTAGCCTATAGGAATGAATGATGGGGTTCCTGTACACCGCCACAGTTTTCAAACACAGTGCACTAGGCAAAACATGCAGGTCCCAAGCACCGGAAGTTTTGGTTTAGAGATGGCCAGGAATATTTATGGGTATTTTGGTCTGCCATAAGTCCCCCAGGAACCTCGGGCCCTGGACGGCTGTCCAAAACACTGTATTGTAATCTGCCATTGCGTGTAAATATACTCCTTACTTTTCCTGTAAATTAACCAATTGTTTATCTACAGTATATTAGGACCAACAATTTGCATTCCATTGTGCATCTATTTTTGTCATCAAACTAAAGCCTCATTCACACGTCCATGCTCATATCCGTGAGCAGATGGTCAGTGATGCATCTGTGAAGCTGTCCGTGAAGGACCCGTGTTGGGTCCGTGTGTCAGTTTTTTGCTGTCCGTTTTGCATCAGTGTTTCACTTACACTGAACAGCTGAAAAATATTTTTCAAAGAATCTCTACTTAATGATCCTTGAAACACGGATGGCATCCGTGGTTTTCACAGACCCATAGACTATCATGGGCGTGATGGACAAAATAGAGCATGCATCTATGCTAATACACGAATCCACGGACTAAAACACTGATGTGTGAATACACACATTCAAATGAATGGGGACGTGGAGAACACGTACAGCACATATCCGTGAAACTCTGATGTGTGAAGAGGCCTTATTTGGACTTTTAAATCTCTATAGGCCTTCGGATTCTGTCATTGCCAACTCCATCCACACATACAGATACCGACATTACATGGATAGATAAAGATGATATTCAACAGGCTGTTCTACAGGTTATTACATTTCAGTTATAAAGTCATTTAATCACATAATGAGTACTCAAATTCATCATGTGCAGTTACATATCTCTATGACCATGTAAATGTTCATTCGTGTTTTCTGCTGGGGGCATATTTCTAGTCTATAGATTCTATATAGCATGTTATAATGATTCCAGACACAGTAAGTGTCTTGTAAAAGGAGAAATAATCCACCTATTTGACTTTCATAAGAATATGTTTATCATATTCTTCAGCAGTTATCTAAATGATTACCATCTCTCCTGAGGGGTAAATGCAGAGAATCATTTACTTTTAATGTCCGTGTGTTCCATATTGTGGATTATAAGACTTTAATTCATACCTCAATATACTCTGTAATTTGTAGTTTATTGTAAAATTAGCAATATATACTGTATATATATATATATATATATATATATATATACACAGGGAGTGCAGAATTATTAGGCAAATGAGTATTTTGACCACATCATCCTCTTTATGCATGTTGTCTTACTCCAAGCTGTATAGGCTCGAAAGCCTACTACCAATTAAGCATATTAGGTGATGTGCATCTCTGTAATGAGAAGGGGTGTGGTCTAATGACATCAACACCCTATATCAGGTGTGCATAATTATTAGGCAACTTCCTTTCCTTTGGCAAAATGGGTCAAAAGAAGGACTTGACAGGCTCAGAAAAGTCAAAAATAGTGAGATATCTTGCAGAGGGATGCAGCACTCTTAAAATTGCAAAGCTTCTGAAGCGTGATCATCGAACAATCAAGCGTTTCATTCAAAATAGTCAACAGGGTCGCAAGAAGCGTGTGGAAAAACCAAGGCGCAAAATAACTGCCCATGAACTGAGAAAAGTCAAGCGTGCAGCTGCCAAGATGTCACTTGCCACCAGTTTGGCCATATTTCAGAGCTGCAACATCACTGGAGTGCCCAAAAGCACAAGGTGTGCAATACTCAGAGACATGGCCAAGGTAAGAAAGGCCTTTTCGGGTTGAGGATGGAGTCAAGCTTAACTCCCAGTCCTACTGCCAGTTTCTGGAAGACACCTTCTTCAAGCAGTGGTACAGGAAGAAGTCTGTATCCTTCAAGAAAAACATGATTTTCATGCAGGACAATGCTCCATCACACGCGTTCAAGTACTCCACAGCGTGGCTGGCAAGAAAGGGTATAAAAGAAGAAAAACTAATGACATGGCCTCCTTGTTCACCTGATCTGAACCCCATTGAGAACCTGTGGTCCATCATCAAATGTGAGATTTACAAGGAGGGAAAACAGTACACCTCTCTGAACAGTGTCTGGTAAGCTGTGGTTGCTGCTGCACGCAATGTTGATGGTGAACAGATCAAAACACTGACAGAATCCATGGATGGCAGGCTTTTGAGTGTCCTTGCAAAGAAAGGTGGCTATATTGGTCACTGATTTGTTTTTGTTTTGTTTTTGAATGTCAGAAATGTATATTTGTGAATGTTGAGATGTTATATTGGTTTCACTGGTAAAAATAAACAATTGAAATGGGTATATATTTGTCTTTTGTTAAGTTGCCTAATAATTATGCACAGTAATAGTCACCTGCACACACAGATATCCCCCTAAAATAGCTAAAACTAAAAACAAACTAAAAACTACTTCCAAAAATATTCAGCTTTGATATTAATGAGTTTTTTGGGTTCATTGAGAACATGGTTGTTGTTCAATAATAAAATTAATCCTCAAAAATACAACTTGCCTAATAATTCTGCACTCCCTGTATATATATATATATATATATATATATATATATATATATAGTAAGGGATCACTCTCCCTCTCAGTGGGTCTCAATCACAGATTTCTTGCAAACAACAGGATTGAAGTCTAAACAATGCTTTAGCTCAATACAGCAACCAAAATATCTCCTGCCCGTCTAGGCACTACCTAATACATAATTAATTCCCTGACTAACCTCTAGAGAACACTGTTCACACACGTTATCAGATTCGACTTTCTCAGCCCAAAAAGTCCAGCAGCCTCCAGGCTGTGACTACTACATCAGTACCTTTGGGGAATTGTGGCCCAGAAGTCCGCCTGACTCTGGCCGTGTGACATTCCCTCGCTAGGTCCCCCAAACTCAGGCTTCCTTAGCCTTTCTCTCTCACTCTCAGGCCTTCTTAGCCTTTGCTTTGCCCTGCCTAACACATAGAGGGTTGGTTTTATGCCTCCTTGATTAGAGCAGGCCTCACCTGCGATCACCTTAAGTGAAAGGGAATACCTGTGACGGAAGGGTGCGGACTGGCAGATCCCACTACCAAACCTATCTGCCAATCCAAGTAAAATCTAGCCCAGAAGAAAATGTATACAAAACTGTCTCCGCAAACTATACACACGCCTTCCCTAACTGTCCACATTACCACTATTTATATATATATATATATATATATATATAAATATAGTGACAAAGTAAAGGGAGTTTTAGCGGGAGGCAAGTATTTTCCTCCCAGTGTGTGCTGCTGGACTGCTTTGGGATCTGAGGCTTGTGCCGGGCTTAGAGAGATGAGACCAGTGTGAGAGGAAACAGGCCGTCTAAAGCCCGTTTATGGACTCTTTGAGGCAGAACTGCCAGCAGGGTGTGCACTAACACCAAAACCACAAGATGACTTTTTGTGTTGAATGTGACTTTTTGTTTAAGAACTTGCCAAGAGTGTGAATAAACACTGAACTGTTTGATTTAAGAACTGGTTAGTGCCTCTATACTGCGTCCGCTTATCCTGTCTACCAGAGCGAATCCCCACAAAATACTTTAGCAGAAGAACCCTGTTTCGCACGGGTATATTTTATCAACATTTAATGTTTGTATGTCTTTAAAAGATATCGACAGTATAGTAGTAACATTTAACAGTGACCTCCATAGCGGCATGCCCCCTTAACAGTAACATCTAAAGCCCCCTCCCCTCTAACAGTGACCTCCACAGCGGCAGCCCCTTTATTAGTGACCTCCACAGTACCCTGTCTCGTTAACAGTGGTTTCCACAATATCCTGCCCTCTTAACAGTGACCTCCACAGAGCTCCATTGCCTTAAAATGGGACCTCCACAACACCCCGTCCCCTTAACAGTGACCTTTTCAGGACCCCGCCCCTTAACACTGACCTCCATGACGGACCGTCCCCTTAAGGCCTCTTGCACACAAACATTTTTTTGCGTTTACGTTCCGTATACGGACTGTATATGGAACCATTCATTTCAATGGATCCGCAAAAAAAAAATGAAGATACGTATGCCTTCTGTTTCCGTATTTCCGTTTTTACATTCCGGTCAAAGATAGAACATGTCCCATTATTGTCCGCATATCATACAAGGATAGCACTGTTCTATCAGGGGCCAGCTGTTGACATTCCGCAAAAAAAAAAAAGAATGCACACGGACGTCATCCGTATATTTTGTGGATCCATTTTTTGCAGACCGCAAAATACTAAAAAAGCCATACGGTCGTGTGCAAGTGGCCTAACTGTGACCTCCACCATTCCTTGCCCCCTTAACAGAGACCTCCACAACACCCACCCCTTTAACAGTGACCTCTGTAGTGTCCCACTAGGTAAAGGTGGGCACTACACAGGTTAATGTGTTTCATTGCATTGAATGTCATGTGCATGTTTTTCCCTGTGTTATCTGGGTGTCAGGCCTGTCAGGGTGTAGTTTAGCCTCCCAGACGTTAGAGGGAGCTAGAGAGCCCTAGATATATATAGGAAGGCCCAGACAGGGGAGAGTTAGTTCATTCCAGGGGACTAGAGGAGTTACCTCGTCAGCCTGAAGCTCCTGAGGCTAAGTATAGCTCAGTTGAGACACCCCAGTGGTAGGACAGCACCTCCTGGGAGCAACCTGCAGTCACCTGTCAGCGGAGGCAGAGAGAGATACAGCTAGGAAGCAAAGGTATTTGTAACCTTAAGCAAGCGCCAATACTGGAGGAAGGAATTCTTACCAAGGATTTAAGCCAGCAAATAGGCATCCGGGCTTTGGGATCCAGCCAGCTAGAATAGCTGTGGGGATAGAGCAGCACTGCACTGCAAAGCATTAACTATATACCCTCCAAGTATCTTGCAAGATTGCAACCTGCTGTGATATCAACCTGCTGTGCTTTTGGAACTGTAAAGGACTGCATTAACCTCTTCTGTACTTGATGTATAAAGTTGGACTGTTAAGTAAAGCAACGTTTGGTTCACTATACCACCTGTGTACCTCACTTATTCCAACTATAAACCGGTGTGCCACCGTCACAGGCAGTGGCATCACGAACCTTAAAGGGACCTTGCCCCAGGCACTCAAAATACCCGTAACATCCAGGGCACCTCATCCACCATCAGGCCTGATCCCTACATACAGAGTGTGCCCCAGAGGAACCGTGTCTACCTCTCCTTCACTGCCACATGCCTGCCCAGGGTTCTCCAATACAGTGAGTAACCCTCGTTTGCCCATAACCGTGACCTCACTTCGCTATACCCTGCAGGTCTGGCGTGTTGCACCTCCACAACATCCTACCCCTTTAACAGTGACCTCCACAGCAGCCCGCTCCCTTAACAATAACCTCCACAGCAGCCCGCCCCTTTAACAGTGACCTCAACAGCGGCTGCCCCTTTATTAGTGAACTCCACAGTACCCCATCTCCTTAACAATTATTTCCACAACACCCCGTCCCCTTAATAGTGGCCTCTACAGAAATCTGCCCCTTAACACTGATCTCCACAGCAGCACACCTGCCCCTAGGATAGCCAGAGGTCTGGTTTTAGGCCAGACAGTCCATCTTTCATACTCTTTGTCCTACGTCTGGCGCAGGGCCTGGAAGGACACAGGGATGTCCTTTTGAACAGCTCACTCTCAGACAGCAGCATTGTCAACCTCCCTCCCACCCCTGCAGCTGAAGTAGATTTTTACCTTAATTTTTTCAATCCCCGTCGGCTGCCGCGAGTGGGAGGGGGAGTGGCCTAGCGGGGTTTTTAAGTCATCTTCTGAGGGTGGCCTGAATAGGTACCTTACCTCCACAGCACTCGGCTCCCTTAACAGTGTCATCCACAGTGCCCTGTCCCTTTAAAGCTGACCTACAGCAGTGAATAAAAATGGCTAGGTTGTTATGGAAACCTGGTGTAACACTGTGTGTATGTGGAGACTAAGGACCTGCAAGCTTCTATTGGCTGATAAAGGTCATGTGACCAGGCTTCTACTGGCTAATGAGTTTTTTTGGAAATATCTCAGAAATGGTACATGCTAAAACCTTCCCGGACACTTGATGTACCAGTGTGCCAAATTTAGTGATTGTAAATGTGATGGTGCAGATTCCTTTAGCGGACATACATACACACACACACACACATACATACACTCAGCTTTATATATTAGATATACAGTATATATATATATATATATATATATATGTTGGGGTGTTGTTGATACCACTGTTAGGGTCCATTCACACATCCGTTTTTTCTTTCCTGATCTGTTCCGTTTTATGCGGAACAGATCTGGACCAGTTCTGTACCCATTCATTTTCAATGGGTCCTGGAAAAAATCGGACAGCACAATGTGTGCTGTCCGTTTCCGTTGTTCCGTTCCGCATGTCCGAAAAAATAGAAAACTTGTCCTATTCTTTTCCGCAAAAATCGGATCCTGGTACAATACAAAGTCAATGGATCCGCAAAAAACGTAAGACATTCGTATGTCATTACGTATGTCATCCGTTTTATGCGGATTCCGTTCCTAGAAATTAAATCCTGCCCACAGAAACTTTTTTTTTTCAATTTTTTTTCAAATAAATCCAAACAACTTTATTTGCTTATTGAAATTCGCGCAAAAAACTGATGACATACGGATGACATACTGAAACATTTTCAGGACCAACGGATCCGCAAAAAACGGACCGAAATTCGGGATATAGAAAAAGGGGATGAGGTACTGTGGAAGTCACTAATAAAGGGGCATCTGCTGTGGAGGTCACTGTTAAGGGGCAGGGAAACGGTGGAGGTCACAGTTAAGGGGATGGTCCACTATGGAGGTCAGTGTTAAGGGGGCGAGGTGTTGTGGAGGTCACATTTTAAGAGAACAGAGCTCTGTGAAGGTGGCTGGTTATTGTGGAAATCACTGTTAACGAGACGGGGTACTGTGAAGGTCACTAATAAAGGGGCGGCCACTGTGGAGGTCACTGTTAAAGGGGTGTGGTACTGTAGATGTCACTGTTATAGTGGATACTGTCAATATCTTTTAACAAACAATAAATCAAATAGATGAAATATACCCGTCCTTCTGCTAATATATATATATAATATGAAAATCTACCGGCAGCACCACTAGTGAAACAAAAAGCGGGTGCAGAGTCCGAGTACGGTAACTGGAGCTTACCCACTAATAGACAATGGAAAAAAAACGGACAGCACTCCAGACGGTTTCTTCAGTAAAGCAAGTGTCTTTAATCACCCATGTGGTGGCAGCAAAAAAGCAACGTTTCGGCTCTACATGAGCCTTTCTCAAGCAATGACAAAAAGTGCTAAGCATACATATATCTATGAGCCAATTACATCAATTATATAACAATGTGATTAATACTTAATGGATACCAGTATAAAAACATATAAATACAGATACAAAGTAGTCATCCTAGTGATCATTATTAAAGTGCCAAGTGCTAACAGTGCATAAAGTTTATGATCTAAACCATAAGCATTATCAGCTGCTCATAATTAAACCATGATTATTCAAAAACATTAATGGTGCACATGTGCAAAGGGGGTATATTAGTGAGGATTACCGGAGAAAGAGATGCGTCCCACATATACTATCGCGCCGTTCAGCGCGTCTCTCTGGTGTCAGTGCGCATGTTCCAGTCGCATATACTACGTCAGAGCGGCACCACGTTTGTTAGAGATGTCGCTCCTACATGATGTCACAGGCACGTCACCAGTGTTTCTCACTCTCCATAAGCGCTACCGTTGGGATAAGGAAGCGCATGCGCAATTCCACATTTGATGCCTATGATCACCATGTTATTAAGGGGAATGTGGCCAACATATGTATTTTTAAACTGCCGCATTTACGGCTATCTTTTGGCTGAAATCCATGTTAGGTCACAGTGGATATTAACCACCTAGTCGCAGCTAAGATGAAGGTCTCCACTTTTCCAAGATAGGCGACCATCCTCTATGTATGGCCTCGATGCTGTCAGCACGTTAGTGTCAAGGGAATAATGTGGATTATATAGATATAGTGCTGATTACCTAACGCATAACTCTTTTGGTCTGATCCATTATTAGAGGAGAACCCTCTAGGTCATGAGATGCAGCGATGAATTGACCGAAGGTGCTGATGACACTAACGTGCTGACAGCATCGAGGCCATACATAGAGGATGGTCGCCTATCTTGGAAAAGTGGAGACCTTCATCTTAGCTGCGACTAGGTGGTTAATATCCACTGTGACCTAACATGGATTTCAGCCAAAAGATAGCCGTAAATGCGGCAGTTTAAAAATACATATGTTGGCCACATTCCCCTTAATAACATGGTGATCATAGGCATCAAATGTGGAATTGCGCATGCGCTTCCTTATCCCAACGGTAGCGCTTATGGAGAGTGAGAAACACTGGTGACGTGCCTGTGACATCATGTAGGAGCGACATCTCTAACAAACGTGGTGCCGCTCTGACGTAGTATATGCGACTGGAACATGCGCACTGACACCAGAGAGACGCGCTGAACGGCGCGATAGTATATGTGGGACGCATCTCTTTCTCCGGTAATCCTCACTAATATACCCCCTTTGCACATGTGCACCATTAATGTTTTTGAATAATCATGGTTTAATTATGAGCAGCTGATAATGCTTATGGATTTCAGACTGTAATATAAGACAGTCTGTTAGATCATAAACTTTATGCACTGTTAGCACTTGGCACTTTAATAATGATCACTAGGATGACTACTTTGTATCTGTATTTATATGTTTTTATACTGGTATCCATTAAGTATTAATCACATTGTTATATAATTGATGTAATTGGCTCATAGATATATGTATGCTTAGCACTTTTTGTCATTGCTTGAGAAAGGCTCATGTAGAGCCGAAACGTTGCTTTTTTGCTGCCACCACATGGGTGATTAAAGACACTTGCTTTACTGAAGAAACCGTCTGGAGTGCTGTCCGTTTTTTTCCATTATATATATATATATATATATATATATATATATACATAGTTTGTGGTAACGAATCGCATTTTTTCCTAAAATGGTGACTGCATATGTGAGGATATGGAGAAAGGGACTCTGGGAAGGCAGGATCACCCATACTGACATGCATGCAGCCAATCAGCAGCCAGCCCTGTGATGTCACAGCCCTATAAATAGTGCAGCCATCTTAGATTCTGCCATTTACCAGTGTACTTAGTGCAGGGAGAGATGTCTGCAGGCGCTAGGGACAGTAATAAAAAAATAACATAATTGTGCTAAAAAAATAATAATAATTTACAAGTGCAGGGAAAGATTATTCAAGGTGTAGGGAAAGGATAGGGAGGAATCATTCCACAGCATTTCTGTTGAACAGGGTTCAGTCAGGGAGGTGACAGCCTGGGTAATAGGAACAATCCGATTACACCTTGCCGCACTGACTGGGGATCCAAATTGCCATTATGCATCTCTGTAATTCAAGCAAACCGCTCTTGTTAGGGTGCAAGTGCTGTTTGATACAGGCATTAACAGGGTTTATTACAAGAAAATATTTATATGTTTTATTTGCCCTTGTGCAGTGCAGTTATATGTTCTAAGGCATTTTTTGGCTTGTATTAGTGGGGAAAAGGGCTTATTAGCTATTGTGTGGTGAAGTGCTAAAATTACAGCCCTTTTTGTCATGTATTAGTGGCAAAAGTAAAATATATTTGACGCTCAGTGGTGCAGTTATCTGATCTAAAGCCATTTTTTCTGTGTATAATTGGAAAAAGAAAAAATAGATTTGACGCTCAGCGGTGCAGTTATCTGTTTTAAAAGCCGTTTTTTGCATGTATTAGTGGAAAAAGGAAAAATATCTTTGCCGCTTAGCTGTGCAGTTATCTGTTTTAAAGCCCTTTTTTGTGTGTATTAGTGGAAAAAGGAAAAGTATCTTTGCAGCTCAGAGGTGCTGTGATATATTCTAAAGCCCAGTTTGCCGTGTATTAGTGGCGAAATAAAAATATATTCGCCATTCAGCGTTGCACTTATCTGTTGAAAAGCCTTTTGTGTTGTGTAAAAGTCGAAAAAAATTAGGGCTTAATTGCCATTCTGTGGTGCAGTTAAATATTCTAAAGCCCAGTTTGCTGTGCATTACTGGCAAAATAAAAATATATTTGCCATTCAGCGTTGCACTTATCTGTTGAAAAGCCTGTTGTGTTCTCCAAAAATAAATAAAAAATAGGGCCTAATTGCCCTTGTGTGGTTCAGTGATATACTCTAAAGCCCAGTTTGCTGTGTATTAGTGGCAAAATAAAAATATATTCGTCATTCATCATTGCACTTATCTGTTGAAAAGCCTGTTGTGTTGTGTAAAAGTAGAAAAAAATTAGGGCCTAATTGCCGTTCAGCAGTGCAGTTATGTGGTGAAGCCATTTTTGCGGTATGGACCGAATTATGTAGTGGTGAAATTTTTTGGGTAAAACAGGCTTTTTTGGGGAAAGTTGATAGGTGATTGTAGACTTTGTTCTGTATGAACCAATGTTATATGTTGAAAAGCCTTAAGTGTAGTGTGAAAGTGGGAAAAAAAATTGTGAAAATTGATAGGTTATGGTAGATTTTATTCTGTTTGTAGCGATGTTATATGTTGAAAAGTTTTTAGTGTACTTTGAAAGTTGGAAAAAAATTTGTTGTGAAAATTGATGGGTGATTGTAGACTTTGTTCTGTTTGTAACGATGTTATATGTTTAAAAAAAATAGCCTTTAATGTAGTATAAAAATGGGGGGAAAAATTGTTTGGAAAATTGACAGGTTATCATAGACTTTGTTCTGTTTGTACAGATGTTATATGTTGAAAAGCCTTTAGTGTACTAGCGTACTGTAAAAGTGGGAAAAACATTTTTGGGAAAATTGATGGGTGATTGTAGACTTTGTTCTGTATGAATTGATGTTATATGTTGAAAAGCCTTTAGTGTGGTGTAGCCTTTAGTGTGACTAAGTTTGCCCAGGCAAACCAAGTGAAGAACAGCGTGAGAGTGATGAGAGGGGTTGCACATGGCTTGCATACACTACATGCCTCCAACATAATTCTCGGATCTCTACATGAAAATAATGTATTTGCTGTAAATCGCGAGAGGGGCATAGTTGGAGACATTGACTTCACAAGAGATACAGAGCAGCGGAGTTCAGCCACCTCTATTTGCCTTCCGCTGATTACTGCTCCTGAATTATAGTTGGGGCAACCAGCTTCAGCTTCCTCTGCTGTGTAAGTTCTTTTGTTATGCACAGGGAGCAAGAATGTTGTGCACAATCCTGATGGAACTGATCTTAAGAAACTGGACTTGGACTCCAAACCAGAGGCTCTCCTGTCATGTCTTGTGTGCTGTGGAGATCAAATGCAGACTGAGCAGATAAAAACACATGAATATTTTCAACTTACTGAAGATGCTTTATTTAACCCCTTAAGGACCAGCGCTGTACATGTACGGCTGACTGGTTCGGTGGGTTCAGGAGCTGCGCCCGCCCGATCAGCACAGGGGTCCAGCAGTCACTGAGAACATGAATATTTTTAACTTACTGAAGCTGCTTGATTTAATTGTGAATAGATGGTAAAGGAAAATTCTGCTGGTGTGTTGTCATCAGCGTCTTCATTTTGTTTGCTGCTGGACCCACGACGACGTCATTTGGTCCATACAGCAAAAGAAGGTCTACAATCACCCATCAATTTTCCAGAAAAAAGCCTGTTTCACATAAAAAATGTCAACAATCAAAGGATAATGGAATTTGGTTAATTCGGTTATTGTTCTGACGGATCAGAGGAAGGGCAAAATAATCAGTGACGTCAACACAAACTTACTGCTAACACCCTCTCCACTCTGTCAGGGGGCTCTACTTGTATAAGCGTTTACATGCTCTGTAGACATCTATGTGGAATCAGCTGACAACGATGTAAAAGGAGTGTGCTTCTTCTTGGCGCTAACATCGACGTGTAAGGCTGAGTTCATACTTGAGTTATTTGGCCAGTTTTGGCCCTGTGACTGCCCAAATAAGTGAAGTGTGCAGTGATTCTAAGAGAGACGCCTGTCATCTGCATGTCATACGGACTCACAGTATTGTTTCACTACCACAGCAGACTCCCTATGCATATTACTGCAAGGCACAGTGTTTCACACCACTATAAAGGCTCTATGAAGCCAGGAAATAGCATTTTTTTAATGTAATTCACCGCGAATCAATTTGGATCGATAAGAATTTTTCCCAACAAATTCGGTCAACCGGCGAATTGAATTTTTGAAAAATTCGCTCATCCCTAGCCACCGCTCTCAAAAGCTATCATGCTGCAGAGTAAGACAGCAATGCAAGCTGGAATGGAGGTCTATCCTCTTCAGCAATGAGTCTCGCTTTTCTCTTTTTCAAAGCAATAATAGTCGGAGATTGGTCTGCAGACAATGTGGGCAATGCAGGCAATGGCATAAAGAGACCTTCACAAGGGAAACTCACACCAGTCCTACTCCCTGGATTATGGTGTGATGTACAGTAGCCAGACCCCTGTAGTCTTCATTTCAGGTACACAAACAGCTCGACGTTACATTGATTTGGTTGCGGTAGCAGTTATACCAGGAACCGTTTTTTAACAGGATAAAGCCAGGCTGCAAATTGCTCATGATACTGTGAGCAGTCTGCATAGCCTAAGCGTGCTACCATGGCATGCAGTGTCTTCCCACTTGTCTCCTACTGAACACATCTAGAACGTTAGTACTTGCAAAAGGAGCTGCCAACAGTGGATTTGCATGCCCAAGTGCATTCAGTGTGGCAAAGCATTCTTTAGACAACCATTAATAACCTTACTGATAGCATGCCAAGGCGTATAAGTGAGTGTATTTTTGCGCATGGTACTCATACTCAATACTGAATAAATCGAGATGTTTTGAATATTTTATTTCCATTTTTTTATCATTTGCGTATCACTAACTTCTCCATTGATCCTGTGATTTCCATAATTCCATATATATTCCTGATTACATACCACTTGCATGTGTTATAGTATCTACATTCAAGCGGCTTCTATCTCCATGACATATATTTTTTCACACTTTGTATTGTAGTCACACTGTGACCAAACACTAAGCCCAACTGAGTATGCATGTTGATGAGAGAGCTGGAGGATCATGAGAACGGACAGCTCTCATAGTTACATAGTTAGTGCAGCTGAAAAAAGACCAAGGGATGGGTGGGGATGTGATTTTTAGGACAGGGAAATGAGAACCTGACTTATACGTATTTTAATAAGAATAAATGTTATTTACTTTTAAGAATTAGTTTGCTGTGACCGCCTCCTGGCGTAGACTATTACACAGAATTACAGGTCTTTTGGTAAAAAAGCCTTGTCGCTAGAGATGGCCCTGCAGTTCGCCCGGCGGTCGTTTCGCGATGAATTTTGCTCATTCGTGATTCGCCAAACATGCAAACGTATGGCAATATTCGCACACGCCATATTTTCTTGCATAGCGCCGAACTTTGACCCATGACACATCCATCAGGTGGACAAGACAGCCAATTGAGATGTTTCAGCACATGGACACACCCCCTACCCTATAAATAAACCCGATCTGGCAGCCATCTTACATTCTGTTTTTTGCCAGTGTAGGGAGAGGTTGCTGTGTGGAGCAGGAACAGACTGTTAGAGAGTATAGAGACACCAAATGCTAGCTAATAGGGCCTCAAAAGTCCTTTTAAGGACTGGTATACGTGTGCTATCGATAGGTGTGACATACTAAGGGGTGTGATATACTTATAATATACTTTCTAACATAGAAATTATATTATAGTGTATTTGCATTGTGCAGCAGTTGTGTGCGGTTCTGCTGCGATACCGCAGCTAAATAGAGGGACAAACGTTATTGGAGTAACTCTAATTGTAATAGGTGTGATATACCTGTTGCCCCCCAAAAATCTGGTTGAGGGCTGTTATATACCTTAGTCCACAAAATCCTAATTTAGGGGTGCTATATGCCTGTTTACGCCAAATACTGATTGAGGGGTGCTATACACCATTTTACGCCAAATACTGATTGATGGGTGTCATATACCTTCTTCCACTAAATACTGATTGAGGGGTGCTATTGCTATATACCTTCTTCCACCAAATACTGATTGAGGGGTGCAATACACCCTTTTCCGCCAAATACTGATTGAGGGGTGCTATACACCATTTTCTGCCAAATACTGATTGAGGGGTGCTATACACCATTTTCCGCCAAATACTGATTGAGGGGTGCTATTGCTATATACCTTCTTCCACTAAATACTGATTGAGGTGTGCTATTGCTATATACCTTCTTCCACCAAATACTGATTGAGGGGTGCAATACACCTATTTCCGCCAAATACTGATTGAGGGGTACTACATACCTGTTTCTGCCAAATACTGATTGAGGGGTGCCATATACCGTCTTCCACTAAATACTGATTGAGGGGTGCTATTGCTATATACCGTCTTCCACCAAATACTGATTGAGGGGTGCAATACACCTGCTTCCACAAAATACTGATTGAGGGGTTGCATATACCTTCTTCTACAAAATCCTGATTGAGGGGTGCTATATACCTGTTTCCGCCAAATACTGATTAAAGGGTGCTATTTACCAGTTTCTGCCAAATACTAATTGAGGGGTGCTATGCACCATTTTCCGCCAAATGCTGATTAAGGGGTGTCATATACCTTCTTCCACTACTGATTGAGGGGTGCTATTGTTATATACCTTCTTCCACCAAATACTGATTGAGGGGTGCAATACACCTACTTCCACAAAATACTAATTGAGGGGTGCCATATACCTGTTTCCACCAAATACTGATTGAGGGGTGCTATATACCTGTTTCTGCCAAATACTGATTGAGGGGTGCTATATACCTGTTTCCGCCAAATACTGATTGAGGGGTGCCATATACCTTCTTCCACTAAATACTGATTGAGGGGTGCAATACACCTTTTTCCGCCAAATACTGATTGAGGGGTGCCATATACCTTCTTCCTCTAAATAATGATTAAGGGGTGCTATTGCTATATACCTTCTTCCACCAAATACTGATTGAGGGGTGCAATACAATGGATATTCAATGTGCATGTGAGAGATATTTCTCTGCTGTCCATACATACATGCTACAAACCTAGTGCTGTGATGTTATAACAAAAATTAGTGCATCAATCACTAACATCTACTGAGACCTTATAAAATGTGAAGTTGTGTGTACTGCGGAAAAAAAATCACATCATTAGGGATTTTCACAATGGCGCATTTTTTTAAACACTATCTGCATATAAAGCGATTGTTCTGCAATGCATGTGAAATGTAATCAAATACACTGCTTTAATGTCAAATTACTTACAGTGATCAGGAGTTCTTCCTCAAGGTTGCAAAAATTGCTGCCAACCATCTTTTCTGATCGCATCCAACTTTGGGTCGGTGGAAACCAGTTGCTGTAGTAGGCCACGCCTATTTTGCGCATGCGCATACAAGGAAATTACATTGCCGATATTTCGCAATGAAAAAATAATGAATGGAGATCGCAAATTCGCATAATACATCTGGTATGTCACTGTCTATGTGGTGGAACGATTTGTTCACTTCTAGTAAGTATTTGGTGGCTGCAAATATGACCTGAAGGTTTTTCTAGGTTCGCCTGCCATTAAAGTGAATGGGGTCTGCCGCAAACTCACGGTACGCGCACATTTGATCGCGTTTGCGCAATCGCGTTCGCAAATCGTCCCGGCCAATGTTCGTCTATTACTACTTGTCGCTAGTCTTGATCGAGCACCATAGTGCTCGGATGCACAGGGGCTCGGGTCGAACACCTCAGGATGCTCGGGTGCTCTACCAAGCACCCGAGCACAATGGAAGTCAATAGGAGAACCCAAGCATTAAACCAGGCACCCCCTGCTCTGAAGTTCCTAAATTGATGTAAACACCACTGAAATAATTCGAGAACAGCATGGGGTGGATGTCTGGATGCATCTTGGACTCCCAGGTCGCTGCTGGGAGCGATGTTGTCCGAGTAGTACGTCACTTTTACAGACTGACAATAATACACACCAAACCGAAGATAAAATAGATTTTAAACGGAGGAAAAATTGTTAGGAAACATTCTTTCCTGTATATTTACTTGTATATAAAATGCAACTTCTGCCAAAAATTACAAGGAAGAGGCACTCCGATACAACCTGTATATCACATAAAGGAGGGCCTCATTCACTTTGTGGTACAATTGTTCAGGTAGTGGGACTCCTACACTCATAAAGCCTATGCACTAAGTGAAAGGGCTTCCAAAAATTACAAGGAATCGGCGCTCTAATGCACTTTTTACTACACATAAAGGAGGGCATCAAACACCCTTGAAAAATTATGATTGATGGCCCGCTGGTAAGCTGACCCTCTAAAAAATTATATGCGAGGGCCTGCAGGTGAGCTGACCCTGCAAAAAATTATATGTGAGGGACTGCAGGTGAGCTGACCCTGTAAAAGATTTGTTAGCTGACCCTGCAAAACATTATATGAGAGGGCCTGCAGGTGAGCTGACCCTGTAAAATATTGTAGGTGAGGGCCTGCTGGTAAGCTGACCCTCTCAAAAATTATATGCGAGGGTCTGCTGGTCAGCTGACCCTGTAAAAGATTTTAGGTGCAGGCGTGCTGGTGAGCTGACCCTGTAAAACCTTATATGCGAGGGTCTGCAGGTGAGCTGACCCTGTAAAAGATTTTAGGTGCGGGCCTGCTGGAGAGCCGAACCTTGTAAAAGATTTTAGGTGTGTGTCTGCTGGTGAGCTGACCCTGTAAAACATTATATGCGAGGGCCTGCTGGTGAGCTGACCCTGTAAAAGATTTTAGGTGCGGACCTGCTGGTGAGCTGACCCTGTAAATCATTATATGCAAAAGCCTGCAGGTGAGCTGACCATGTAAAATATTGTAGGTGAGGGCCTGCTGGTGAGCTGACCCTCTAAAAAATTATATGCGAGGGCCTGCAGGTGAGCTGACTGTCTAAAAAATTTATATGAGAGGGCCTGTAGGTGAGCTGACCCTGTAAAATATTATTTGCGAATGGCATATATGTGAGGGCATTATATGCGACAAATAAGCATGTTGATATGATGGAAGAGGAGGAGGAGGATGAGAAAAGGAAGATTCAACCATATACCCTTGTTTGTGGTGTAAGGGGTGCATGGGAATTGATGTATTCAGTACATTATAAACAACACATTCAAAGTGCCTTTATGTTCATCAGCTTTCCTCTGGTGGAGTCGAGAAGTCATGGTCAATCCAGGCCTTATTCATTTTTTATAAGAATCAACCTGTCAGCATTTTCAGTTGACAGGCGGATATGCTTATCTGTTATAATGCAGCCAGCAGCACTAAATACCCACTCAGACAAAACGCTGGCGGCAGGGCAGACCAGCAACTCCGAGGCGTAGAGCGCCAGTTTGTGCCACATGTCCAGCTTGGACACCCAATAGTTGTAATGTACTTATGGATCATTGAGGACGCTGACATGGTCTGCTATGTACTCCACCATCTTCCTAAATTTTTCCCTCCTTGTCACAGTAGGCCACGCATCAGGGTGAAGGTACAGTCGGGGTGTCATGAAACTGTCCCAGGCTTTGGAGAGTGTTGCCCTGCCTCTGTTGGAACTGCTCTTTTTTCCCCTTGTCTCCTCTCCTCGGTTGCCCAAGGAACTACGGACTCTGCCGCCAGCATTGTCAGATTCAAATTTTTGGAGCAATTTTTCAACAAGGACCTTCTGGAATTGTACCATTTTGCTCGGCCTCTCCACTGGAAGAATGAGAGATGAGAAGTTCTCTTTGTAGCGGGGGTCGAGAAGGGGGAACAACCAGTAATCCATGTTGTCTAAAATGCGTATAACACGCGGGTCACTGGAATGGCAGCCTAACATGTAGTCAGCCATGTGTGTCATAGTACCAACAGGCAAGACTTTGCAGTTGTCATCAGGAGGATGACTCTCAATCTCCTCATCCTCTTCCTCCTCTTCTGCCAACCCACGCAGATTAGATGGAATTAAACTTCCATGGGTACTACCTGGGTCGGCTCCAGGTTCATGTGGGCCCTTGGGCGATAAATCCCAGTGGGCCCCCATGAGGCATTTTTTTACATTGACATATCCCCCTGTGGCTCCCACACGGTATAATGACCCCCAGTGGCCCCTATACAGTATAATGACTACTAGTGGCCCTTCACACAGTATAATGAACCCCCAATTCCCCCCCCCCACCACCACTGTATAATGACCACCTGTGGCCCTGCATTCAGAATAATAACTCCCAGTCGCCCCCATTCAGAATAATGACCCCCAGTAGCCCCCACACTGGGGGAATACTGTATGGAGGGGGCTCTGGGGGTCATTATACTGAATGGAGGGTTATTGGTGATCATTATAATAAATGGGGGACACTGGGGGTAATTATACTATGTAAAGGGCCCTCACAGTATAATGACCCCACGGTGACCCTCCATTCAGAATAATGAACCCCAGTCGCCACCACACTGGCGGTTATACTGTATGGAGGGGGCACGAGGGGTTATTATATTTAATGGGGGCTCTGGTGGTCATTATGCTAAATGGAGGGTCAATGGGGATCATTATACTAAATGGGGGGCACTGGGAGTCATTATACTGTGTAAGGGGCCCTCACAATGTGATGAATGATCCCCCAGTTGCGCCCTCACATACCTATCATTGCAGGGGAGCTGGTGGTCCTGTCATTCACTAACTGTAGCTCCCTGCGCTCCTTCTCTCCGGCGGCCCACTGCAGCAGTGAGCCAGGCCTGGAGGAGAGAAGGAGATGTGCAGTGATGTAGCTAGAACTGACTGGGCCCCACAGCAAATTTTAGTACGCCCCCCCCCCTCCCCCCAATGTGTGTTCACATCACGTTTTTCCTATCGGTTTGATGTAAACAAATGTGCAGCACTCCACGTTTTTGTATCCTGCAGAGTCCAGTAACAAATGCATACGTTAACGTATATGTTTTTCTACCATGGAACTGTATGATGAACGGACGCCACTGTACAGCATCAGTCTGAGGCATCTGTTAACGCATACATTTTTGGTATACATTAAATGGATGGCACAAATGGGATGTGAACCCAGCCCTAGTGTCAGAATAAGCACCAGTACACAGCGGAGTAGCGTGGCGGAGAGGGGAGGCTGCCATGTACTGACAGAGTACTAACTGGTCCTGGTGGTCAGGGGTGAGGACTGTGCTTCCCATGGATCATTTTCTACTGGGAAATACAGGGCACAGTGAGATACACTAGAATCTATATGCTATAAAGATATTAGCCCTACCCCCCGAATAATAAAACAATTAGGGGGTCATTTATTATATAGAAATACGTCTATATTAGGCGTATTTCTGACACAGATTGTGGCGCAATGGTCCTTAACACCGCAATCTGTATCTTTTCCCGCTCATGTCAGGTCTAAATAAAGTGGTGTGGGCATGGAAGGGGATACAGTTATGGCCATGCAGTTATTAGATACCACTGCCATATAGTGATAATACCGCCATACAATGATAAAACCACCATACAGTGACCGGATAAAAGGGTATAAGAGGGCACCGTACAGGGAATGACTATGGGCACTGCAGAGGGTGTGGTAAGAGGGCACAATACAGGGTATAAAGGGGCACAGTCACATGATCCTGTGACGTTAGAAGGTCCTTATGGTGAATGCTGTTCAGATGCCACCCTAATGAGAGGCAGAGGAGTGAGACAGGGGCCCTGGATGGACAGGAGGGGTGGACACAGCAAGTAGGTTGAAGGGGCTCTGAGGGGGATTCATACAAGAAGTAGGGGCAGGAGGTCTGTGCAGGGCAGCAATAGGAGATAGGAGGGTGGGACAGGAGCTCTGGATACATGAGGGAGGAAAGGAGACAGCAGGGACTCCATGAGGATGAGATAGGACAGGATATGTGGGGGGGCAGGTGTCATGGAGATATACTGCTTAATGAAACAGTAACACAACTAAATAGAATGAAGCAGCAGCAGATCGAAGATCCCCCCCCCCTTCTGTCCCACAGTGCAGACTCACTCACTGTCACTACCAGAGCTTTGAGACGTTCTCACAGCTCTGTTTCTCCACCCCTGTGATGATGTCACTACTAGAGCTTGGAGGAGTTCCCTCTGCCCTGTTTCTCCGCCCCTGTGATGAGGTCTTTACTTTCGGTTTCCTTCCTCCCAGCTTTCTCTCCTGTGTTTGATTTCGCTGCCTTTAAATCATCCCTCCTCCTTTGTAGAGGTGCGGATTATACTTTTCATTTGAGCTGTATCTCTCGCTTGAGCAGCTTCACCTGTGTGATATCTTTTCACTGGATCTGTGTTCTGCTGAAGCAAGTACTTTGGATATTGTCTGCTGACTTTGGATCTGTTTTCACTGCAGCCGCAGCTCCTTCAGATAAGTGTTCAGACATTGCTCATTCCCGGCGTCAAGCTGCCTTTTTTTTTTTTGTTAAAAAGAAAGATGGCTCTCTGAGACCTTGCCTAGATTTTAGGGAGCTGAACCATATCATGATTCGCGATCCCTATCCCCTTACTCTGATCCCGGACCTCTTCAACCAAATTGTTGGGGCCAAGGTTTTTTCCAAATTGGATTTGAGAGGTGCGTACAAACTGGTCAGGGTCAGAGAGGGGGATGAATGGAAAACGGCCTTTAATACCCCTAACGGGCATTTCGAGAATCTCGTTATGCCTTTCGGCCTGATGAATGCTCCAGCCGTCTTTCAGCATTTTGTTAACAGTATTTTCTACCATTTAATGGGGAAATTTGTATTGGTGTATCTTGATGATATTTTGATTTTTTCCCCTGATGTTCAGACCCATCAGGATCATCTTTTTCAAGTTCTGCGGATTCTGCGAGAGAATAAATTGTACACCAAGCTGGAGAAATGTGTATTTATGGTATCGGAGATTCAATTTCTGGGTTTTCTCCTCTCTGCTTCTGGTTTTCGCATGGATCCGGAGAAGGTCTGTGCTGTGCTGGAGTGGGAGCTTCCTGAGAATCAGAAGGCATTGATGCGCTTTCTGGGTTTTGCGAACTATTACAGAAAGTTCATTTTGAATTATTCCTCTGTTGTCAAACCCCTCAATGACATGACAAAAAAGGGGGCAGATTTTTCCTCTTGGTCGGAGGAGGCGCTCGCAGCTTTTTCTAAGATTAAAGAGAGTTTTGCGTCTGCTCCCGTCTTGGTGCATCCCGATGTTTCCTTACCTTTTATCGTTGAGGTGGATGCTTCCGAGGTGGGTGTGGGTGTGGTTTTGTCCCAGGGCCCTTCTCGGGCCAAGTGGCGACCCTGTGCCTTTTTCTCTAAAAAACTCTCCCCGGCAGAGAGAAACTATGATGTGGGAGATAGAGAGTTGTTGGCCATCAAGTTGGCTTTCGAGGAATGGCGCCATTGGTTGGAGGGGGTCAGGCACCCTGTCACTGTTTTTACCGACCATAAGAATCTGGCGTACTTGGAGTCGGCCAGGCGTATGAATCCGAGACAGGCCAGATGGTCTCTGTTCTTCTCCAGATTCAATTTTGTTGTTACATTCCGCCCTGGGATCAAAAATGTGAAGGCTGATGCTCTCTCTCGCTGTTTTCCGGGAGGAGGAAACTCTGAGGATCCGGGTCCCATTTTGGCGGAGGGGGTGGTTGTTTCTGCTCTGTATTCTGATTTGGAGGCCGAGGTCCAGGCTGCCCAGACTGAGGTACCTGCCCGTTGTCCTCCTGGGAAGTTGTTTGTGCCTCCTGAGTTACGTCACAAACTCTTCAAGGAGCATCATGATACTGTTCTTGCTGGTCACCCCGGGAGTAGAGCCACGGTAGATCTCATTGCTTGGAGATTTTGGTGGCCGGCTCTTCGTAAAGTCGGTGGAGGGTTTTGTGGCTGCTTGTGAGACGTGCGCTCGCGCTAAGGTCCCTCGTTCACGGCCTTCAGGTCCCCTTCTCCCGTTACCCATACCTTCCCGTCCTTGGACACACCTCTCCATGGACTTTATCACGGATCTTCCTCGTTCCTCAGGGAAGTCGGTGATCCTGGTGGTGGTGGACCGTTTTAGCAAGATGGCTCATTTCGTACCCTTCCCTGGTTTACCCAGTGCTAAAACGTTGGCGCAAGCTTTTGTCGACCATATTGTTAAATTGCATGGCATTCCCTCGGATATTGTTTCCGATAGAGGCACGCAGTTTGTGTCCAGATTCTGGAAGGCCTTCTGTTCTCGCACATGGGTTCCATCCGCAGTTTGGGACATTCTCGGGAGGGGCTCCCTCTGGTTTGCCTGAGGAGGAGAGATTTTCCTCGTCTTTGTCTACCATTTGGCAAAAGATTCAGAGTAATCTTAGAAAGATGAGTGAGAAATATAAGCGTGTGGCTGATAAGAGACGTGTGCCTGGTCCGGACCTGAATGTGGGTGATCTGGTATGGTTGTCTACAAGAAATATTAAACTGAAGGTTCCCTCCTGGAAATTGGGTCCCAAGTTTATCGGGCCTTAAAAAATCTTGTCAGTCATCAATCCTGTTGCCTTCCGTCTTGATCTTCCACAGGTTTGGAAGATACATAATGTATTTCACAGGGCTCTTTTAAAACCATATGTCCAGCCCACGGTACCCTCCTCTTTGCCTCCTCCTCCGATTTTGGTTGATGGCAATCTGGAGTTTGAGGTTTCCAGAATTGTGGACTCCGCGGTTCTCTTCATTAACTCGTTCATTGGAAGGGTTATGGTCCTGAGGAGAGGATGTGGGTTTCGGTGTCGGACATTAAAGCCACTCGCCTCATCAGGGCATTTCATAGGGCTCATCCTGAGAAGGTGGGTCCTGGGTGTCCGGAGTCCACCCGTAGAGGGGGGGGGGGTACTGTCACTACCAGAGCTTTGAGACGCTCTCACAGCTCTGTTTCTCCACCCCTGTGATGATGTCACTACTAGAGCTTGGAGGAGTACCCTCTGCCCTGTTTCTCCGCCCCTGTGATGAGGTTTTTACTTTCGGTTTCCTTCCTCCCAGCTGTCTCTCCTGTGTTTGATTTCGCTGCCTTTAAATCACCCCTCCTCCTTTGTAGAGGCGCGGATTATACTTTTCATTTGAGCTGTATCTCTCGCTTGAGTAGCTTCACCTGTGTGATATCTTTTCACTGGATCTGTGTTCTGCTGAAGCAAGTACTTCGGATATTGTCTGCTTACTTTGGAACTGTTTTCACTGCAGCCGCAGCTCCTTCAGATAAGTGTTCAGACATTGTGTGTTTCTGTTTCTTTGCTGACTGGATCCGAGGCGACCCCGGTTCCGTCCATATACTGAGCAGGGCACCGGTGGCCGTGCCCCTTCCACTATTGTAGGGGTTTCAGTGGTCATCAGCCTGAGGTACGCGGGCATGTCTCGATCCACCATATGGATCTGGACATGTGCATAGCAGCTTAGGGAGAGCTTTTAGGGTCTCACAGGGGTCACCCTTTATCCTCCCTAGTTTGGGTGTGGTCAGTTGCTATTTACTGTGTGTTGCTCACTTTCAGCCGTGACACTCATAGACTGTCTTCACACTTCTCTGCTGCAGCCCTCCGGTCTCTCTCCTCAGGCAGCATGTGTCCTGTGTAGAGGGGGCGTGTTCTGAGTCTCTGCAGCTCAGAGGGCCCACCAAAGGGGTACTGCGTAAGTGAAATGACAGCAGTGAGAGCTTCCATCTGTATCGATGGAAGTGCTCATAGCAGCTCAGTGGGCCCCCCCAGGAGCATTGGGCCCCGGCACTTGCCCGGGGATGCCGGGTTATGAAGCCGGCCCTGGGTACTACCCTCTGTAGCGGAGGCAACCGTCTCCTGCTCCTCCTCCTAATCCTCCTCTTCATCTTCCAATTCGCACTGAGAAGACAAACTGAGGGTGGTCTGGCTATCACCCAGTGTAATGTCTTCCCCCATTTCCACCTCTTCCACATGCAAAGTGTCGTACTTAATTGTGAGCAGCGAGCGTTTAAGTGGACACAGAAGTTGGGTGGTTACGCTGATAATAGCGGCATCGCCGCTCACCATCTGTGTTAATTCTTTTTAAAACCTCACAGAGGTCAGACACCCATGCCCACTCCTCACTTGTGAATAGTGGAAGCTGACTGGAAAGGTGACAACCATGTTGCAGCTGGTATTCCACGACTGCCCTCAGCTGCCCACAAAGCCTGGAGCTCCATCGTGTGCTCATGTCGCACAATAGCCAGTGAGCCGGCAATTTCCAGCGCTACTGCAGCATTGCCAGACCGGATGAAGCTGTCGATGACTTGTGGAAATGTGCACACACGTGGCGCACCTTCACTAGTAGCTCAGGCAAATTGGGGTAGGTTTTGAGAAACCGCTGAACCACTAAGTTTAAGACGTAGGATAGGCATGGGATGTGTCTGAGCTTGCCGAGCTCCAAAGCCGCCACCAAGTTACAGCCATTATCAGACACAACTATGCCTGGTTCTAGGTTGAGTGGCGAGAGCCACGGCTCAGTCTGGTCTCTTATCCACTGCCACAGCTTTGCGGCGGTGTGCTGTTTTTCACCTAAGCAGATCAGCTTCAGCACGGCCTGTTGACACTTCCGCACTGCAGTTCTACACTGCTTCCAGCTACCGACTGATGACTGACTGGTGCTGCAAGAATATAATTCTGAGTTGGAAGTGGAGGGGGAGGTGGAGGAGGAGAAGTGGGGGTTGGAGCCACTAATGTAGGTGGCGGCAGAAACACTGATGGAATTAGGGCCCGCAATCCTTGGCGTCGGTAGCACCTGTGCCATCCCAGGGTACGACTCGCTCCCGGGCTCCACAACATTCATCCAGAGTGCCATCAGAAAAATGTAGCGTCCCTGGCCGAATGGCCTTGTCCATGTGTCCGTGGTTACGTGGACCTTCCCAGTAACTGCGTTGGTCAGTGCATGGGTGATGTTATGGGACACATGTTGGTGTAAGACGGGCACGGCACACCTTGAAAAATAGTGGTGGCTGGGGACTGTTTAAAGCGGGACAGCCACCGAAATCAGGCTGCGGAAGGCCTTAGTATTCACAAGCCAAAATGGCAACATTTCCAGGGACAGCAATTTTGAAAGTTGTACATTTAGTGCTATGGCCTGTGGGTGGGTGGCTGGGTATTTGCGCTTGTGTTCAAGTGTCTGGGGTAAGGACATTAGGACGCTGTGCTGGGACCGGAAGTGGATGTGGTCACTGATGGTGCTTGCGAAGATCCAGGTGCAGGGCGGGAGGCATCTGGGCCTGCGCCTTCAACAGGGGATTGGCCAGCACGTAACACAGGGGAAGAGGAGGCAGTGGTGTGACCCGCAGACACAGACTGTGGACCCAGGCATCCAGTCCACTTATTACCGTGCTTGGATACCATGTGGCAGATCATGCTGGTGGTGGTGAGGTTGCTAGTGTTCACGCCCCGGCTCATTTTGGTACGGCACAGGTTGCAAACTAGAATTCTTTTTTCAAAAAAGCGCCAGACTGCGGAACACCTACCCCTTGGCAAGGGAGATTTCCGCAAGGAGGTGCTCCGTGTAACAGTTGTGGGCCTGTTTAGTGTGGCCTGCCTTCTCCCTTTTGCCACCCCACTGCCTCTTCCAGCCTGTTGCGGTGCAGCAGATCCCTCTCCCTCTATACTGCCGTCCTCGCTCGGCTTTCCACCTTCCCAGGTTGGGTCAGTAACTTAATCGTCCACCACCTCCTCTTCCACTTCCTCACTCTGCTCATCCTCCTGACTTGTTGACCTTAGGACAACCTCAGTGATTGACAACTGTGTCTCATTCTCTTTATCAACCTCTTGAGACAGTAATTGCCGTTGACTTATTGGCAACTGTGTGTTATCTTCTTGTGACTGTGGATGCTCAAGAGTTTGGGAATCAGGGCACAAGATCTGTCCCTATTCAAGCGTGCTTGGCGAGAGGGCCAAATCAAGGAATGGCGCAGAAAATAGATTCTCGGAATATCCGAGTGTGGGATCACTTGTTTGCCCAGACTCTCCATGGTGGGAGGAAGGAGGATCAGGGTAAGGATTGTGCTGAGCAGACTCTTGGATACCAAGACTGGACTTGGTGGAAGACAGGGTGGTGCTTAAGCGACTGGAAGAATTATCTGCTGCAATTATACCGACCACCTGGTCGCACTGGTCTGACTTGAAAAGTGGTGTCCTGCGCTGCCCTGCAAATTGGGACATGAACCTAGGTATTGTGGATGATTGTTTTTCTTGTGCTCTGGCAGCAGGCGCAGTATTTATATTAAATCTTATATATGCTTGAAAGTATGTCACACGTACAGTAGCATAGGATTTGGAAGTGTATGCGCCCCAAAAAAATAAAAAGGTATTTTGGATATGGAAACGTCACACAGGAGATATCCTGCAGATAATGTCAATGCTGTCATAAGCGACTAATAAAAAATTACAGGGAATGTCACAGTTATTTGGGATGATGAGGAAACTTCATACAGGAGAGGTACCAGCGGTAATGTCACTGTCCAAAGCGTCTACGTAAAAAGTACATTGTATGTCACAGATAAATTTTTTAAGCGCACACTTTACACTGGAGATCTGGCGCAGCTAATGTTACTGTCAGAAGCGGACACCATCTATTGAAAAAGTACACTGGATGTCACAGATATTTTTGGGAATGCACACACTTTACACAGGAGATGTGGTGCAGTTAATGTCACTGTCCGCAGCGGATACAGTCTACGGAAAAAAGACACTGGATGTCACAGATATTTTTTGGATGCGCACACTTTACACTGGAGATGTGGCACAGCTAATGTCACTGTCCGTAGCAGGCACCGTCTATGGAAAAAATACACTATATGTCACAGATATTTTAGGGATGCGCACACTTTACACTGGAGATGTGGCGCAGCTAATGTCGCTGTCTGCAGCGGCCTAACTATTGTACGCTATTTAGCGCAGGATGCGCTAAAAATAGATATTGCTGCCACACACAATAGTCCTTCGAAGGACTTTTGGGTCTCTGAAAATTTTTGGTGGTAAAAATATTCTTAAATCACTCCCTACACTGTCTGTCCCTTCCTCAGCACAGCTCTCCCTGACTAAAAATGAGCCGAAAATGCGTCATTGGGTGCTATATAGCACCTGATGACGCGTTCCGGCCAGCCTATCACTGTAATGCCAGCAGTCAACATGGCTACAGCATCACAGTGAGGGCAGTACTTATCTGCACGTTTATTGGCTGTGTAGCAGCCAAGAAACGTGCGGGGCGGAGACTCGAACATTGCATTTGAGCACATGAGATATTCGGCAGAGCCCAACTGGTGTTCGGCTGAGCATGCTCGATCATCACTACTTGTCGCCTCTGGTGACCGAAATATTTCTTCTCCAGGTGGAGAAGATAAAATATGCTAATCAGCTGACAAATGAGTGATTTCTTGTTTATCAGCTGATCAGCAGCCAGTTATCAGGAATGAGCATTCCTATGAACACTTGTTCTCAGTAATTGACCTGTATATCGCGCAGTGTAACAGTGACATCCTGCAGTATGGCCCCTGAAACTGAAGAGTTATACTTACCTGCTCCCCGCCGTTCTGGTCCTCCGCCCTGCCCCCGCTGCCTCCATCTTCCAGTCCCTGCATTGTTTTCACCTGGCAGTGCATGGGCATGGTCACATAGAGCTTGTGCTTTCCTTCACTGCAGAGAACGCCACTCACTGGTTATTACCTCCTTCTGCCCCCCAGTTACAGACACCATGCAATAACCAGTAAGCGCTTTTCTTCACTGCAGAGGATGGCGCTCACTGGTTATTACCTCCTCCTGCCCCCCAGTTACAGACGCGATGCAATAACCAGAAAGCAGTTTACCTTTTCTAGCAGGTTACTAGCGCTCATTGGTTAACACTTTAATGACGAGGCCTGAAAAGGACTTAGGCTGAATTCACACGTCTGTGGAACACGGTATGTGAGATACCGAACTGGCATCCTGCTTAGTGCAGGAGCGCACGGCGACATTGGTTGCTGTGACGCTGTGCGCTTTCTGCCATCGCTGCAGTACAGTAATACACTCGTATAATCTATTTTATTTGTATTTTATTTATTTGATTTTTCAATAATTTCTATATTTTTTTTTATTTATTTTTTTATAATTTTTTTCCACATACTTCGTCCACTGAAAGGCCTTGAATAAAAAAATATTATGTACCCAAAAAGGCACCAATGAAAATACCAAAACCTGGCGGGGTGTTGCTTGCCCTCTGAAGAAGATAGCTACTTAGGCAGAGAGCTCCTGCACCAAATGACATAATACATCTTCATCTTGCCTCACAGCGAACTTAAGCATTCCCCAATACCCTGGGGAAGTTAATCAGCCATTGGAAAAGCTAAGAAGACCCTGTCTAAGCTGACACTCTAGAGGACATCAGATCAATGGTCCTAGAGCTACAACACGTCCAAGATGGCAAACAGGAACATTTAGCACTTGGATTCGCCTTCACAGAGCCCTGTGAAGCAAAAGCCATGGCTTGGGCCTGCACCCTCAAAACAGGTTAGTGCCTGATGGAAGTTTGCTGCTTCCCAAGACGCAATCATAGATGCCATATAATGGCATGGCTAAAGGAACTAGAATCTCTGAAAGCAAAAATGGCGGATATATTCCTTTCCCTCGTAGTCCTGGTAAACAGTATCCTATCTGATAGATTTAATATTACTAATGGGTCTAGATAGGGGTGTCCCCTTCTGCACCTAATATTTATACTAGCTTTGGAACCTCTTGCCCAACAAATCAGGAACTCAGCTAATGTTAGCGACGTTACAATAGTGAACACCAATGTCCCTGTACGTGGGTAACTTTGATCCTTTAGAAGCACTTTGGACATCATTACCAATTTTAAATCATTATCATTTTAAAATTAATGCCACCAAGTCTAAAGCTTTGCCAATTCACATATCTCAAGACAATCTCCATGCTCTTAAGATGTCCTTCCAATTCGAATGGTAGGATATGGTAACAGCATACCTAGATACTCAATTTATCTCCATATTTTCTTTTGTACAAACATAACTTTGAACCCCTTTTACTAGCAATAAAGATAGATCTCAGTAAATATAGGACTCACAGGATTTCCTAGGTCAGATGGGCTGCATAATTTCAAATGTTGATACTCTATAAATTAATCTATACTTTCCGTACCCTTCCAATTCCTCTTCCCTACACATTTTTTCAGAAAATGCAATTCACCTGAAAACATGTTTCTATGGAAAGTCAGAAAACCAAGGATTGCACATTTCTAACGGGTGAGAAGAAATAGGTCTACCCTCTGTCGAAGACTATTATCGCACCATAGCCATATCTTTCCTCTCTCTCTTAAAGAAACCATGGGTGCAACTTGAAAATAATCTTTTAGACTGCGGGTCTCTTAAACACCAACTGATAGGAGCCTTATGTAACATACCTGTCCCAAGGAATTGTTTGTGGTCACAGTTACACTCCACACATGGGAATTATAATTTCATGCCAGTCAATCACACGACTATCCATCTACTTGAAAAAGGAATAGGAGATTTAGATCTGTCCCTTGGGAAATCCTCAGGTATATTCTCTGTGCCCAATTAGTGGTAGATAATGTGGTCCACCATTTGCAAGTATTTAAGCTGACTTCCATGTCCCTCATAGATTATAATATAAATATTTACGAATAAGACATTATCTTAGCTCACTTCCGCAGTCTTCTCCTAAGGTTAATGATGAAGTCATACATCACTTCCGAAACTGTCTCACCATCAATCAAACACACAAGATAAAAGGGGTTCTCCGGGAATTAAGAAAATTAAAATACAGAAATATTACTTCATTATAAATATATTCCCAAACACTTTACATTAGTTATAATGGCTCATTTTGTCTGGGGAGCAATCATTAGGAAAAACAAAATGGCCGCTGTCCTATTAGGGCACACAAAACCTGTCCTAATCATACAGACGGACAAGTTACTTCACAACACTGAGCTAAAGAGCTGCCTCATCCTCCTTCCCCCCTCTACTTGTCAGGGATTATCATCCTGAATACAGTTTAATATGGTCATCAGCTGAATCTCTATAGGAATGGAGTTCATATGTAGATGTGGCTAATGAGCAGCAGCACTTGTATGCAGTCTCTATTACCACAGTCTGTCTTGTCTGTCCTCTCCTCATGAACTCCATTCCTACAGAGATTCAGCTGAAAATCTTCTCATCTGTATTCAGGATCATAATCCCTGACAAGTAGGAGAGGAAGATGAGGAAACTCTTTACCTCAGTGTTGTGAAATAACTTGTCCTCCTATGTGATTAGGACAGGCTTTGTGTGCACTAATAGGACAGTGGCTATTTTGTTTCTCCTAATCATTGCTCTCTAGATAAGATGAGCCATTGTAACTAATGAAAGGTATTTGGGAATATATTTATAATAAAGTAATATTTACGTATTTTCATTTTCTGAATTCCCAGAGAACCCCTTTAAGACATTTCTTCATTTGTACTTTACTCCGCACAAACTGTGTTATGTACCTGGGGATCTTTGCTTGTTGCTGGAGGGACTATGGGCTGTGGGCTTGCCCTAAATAGCCATCTTATTGGTTAGAAATATTTACTTTGTTATTTGAGGTCTGCACACATCAAATCACTCCAACTCCCAACTTGGCCTTATTGTTTCTTAGAATACACAATTTTTCTCCCTTGGAACGATACCATAGTCTACTAAGCACTAAACTGGTGGTCACTAGACACTGGAAGCAGGTGGCTCCCCCAGACTTAGGATGCTGGCACACAGCTCTGTTTTGACATTCAGTTAGGATGCAGTTTTTTATTGTAGCTAGCTGAAATTAATTAAATCATTCCCACACTGCAGAACACCAGGGTTTAACGAGGCTACTAAACTGTCTCAATTGAGAACTGCATCCTAACTGCATATTAGAACTGCACTGTGTGTCATCACCCTTAGGCCTCATACACACGACCGTATGTATTTTGTGGTCCGCAAAAAATAAAGATGACGTCCATGTCCATTCCGTATTTTGCGGAACGGAACAGCTGGCCCCTAATAGAACAGTCCTATCCTTGTCTGTAATGCGGACAATAATAGGACGTGTTCTATTTTTTTTGAGGAATGGAAATATGGACATACGGAAACGGATGTACTGAATGGTTCCGTATACGGTCCGCAAAAAAAACGGAACAGACACGGAAAGAAAATATGTTTATATACATGAGGCCTTAGGAGAAGTGATCCAGGTCATAATTACCACTTGTCATTATGAACAAGTGATTTCCAGAAATCTGGGCCCCTTGGTTTGCTCATTCCAAAATACTCTCCTTGACAAACTTCACCATCTTAAATAATGATCATTTGGGCATGTGTAACAGAGTGTATGTTTGCTCATCCATATTGATGTTTCTCCACCTTTTTGTGTACCGGCTTAGGCTACTTTCACACTAGCAGCAGCCTTTTCACCTGCTGGAACAGCCTGCCGTACCCGTGCTGCGGCTAATGCACGCATAGGCGTGCGCAGCCTATAGCATTGGGGTGTTCACCCTAAAGCACAAACACACGCCGCGCGCGTATGTATGTATGTATGTATGTGTATGTATGTATGTATATGTATGCATGTATGTATGTATGTATATGTGTGTATATATATATATACACACACTCACACACACACTAAGGGGTATCAGGGTAAATTATACAGGAGTAACATATTACCCCTGTATAATAATGTACCCTGATACCCCTTAGTTTTACCTCCTTGTATAATTTACCCTGATCCCTCAGTTATATTACCCCCTGTATAATGTCCCCGATAGCCCTCCTCAGTTATGTTCCCCCCTGTAATTTACCCTGATACCCCTCAGTTATACTGTCTCATATAACTGATTATACAGGGGTATAAATGAGGAGGGGTAGCAAGCAGCAGGGAACATACTTTATGCCTTAACTTAACGTTATATACCTATCTTATATGGGGGGTGACTCTCAGCCAGGGCAGAGTTCCAGTGGCGTAGCATGGGTTGCCAGCACCCGGGGCAAGCCAAGTATTGCTCCCCCCACAACCTGTGGACACGGCCCTTTTTACAAATAATGCAGTACATGTTACCTACAGTCCTATGTAACACCACAGATAACACAGTGATAACTGAGTACAGATAATGTAGGATATATTACCTGCAGTCCTATGTAACACCACAGATAACAGTGATAACTGAGTACAGATTATGTAGTAGATGTCACCTGCCGTCCTACGTAACACCACAGATAACAGTGATAACTGAGTACAGATAATGTAGGATATATTACCTGCAGTCCTATGTAACACCACAGATAACAGTGATAACTGAGTACAGATTATGTAGTAGATGTCACCTGCCGTCCTACGTAACAGCACAGATAACACAGTGGTAACTCTCTGAGTACAGATAATGTAGTAGATGGGTGTGAGGCCCCAGAATTCAGAACACGTACAGTGTTACCTGAAGACTGGGGCCAGGCTTCGGCAGTGTGGGCCAAATCCTATAGCCACCCCCCTCCCCTCCCCCCCAAACAGATATATGGATGGACATTACATATAATGGTACACACTATACAGTAGAGTACAGCAGCACATAGCTGTTCCATCCAGTGACGTCTCCTGTGATATAGACTTTCCTCAATGTCTTCATTCGGAGATAAGACCGCCATGATACCTTCATTCAGCTGCGTCTCACATTTTTTAGATTCCTCACTTTACATCATCCTCAGATAACAGATATCCCCTCCACCCGTAGTGCCCATAAGTATAATGCCCTCTGTATAATTATAATATATACTGGCCCCTCTGTGTTATTATTATTCTTAATATTATAATGGCCCCCTCTGTATTGGGCTCCATTCACACGTCTGCAGAATGTGTCCACATCCATTCCGCAATTGTGCAGAACGGGTGAGGACCCATGCATTCTCTATGCATCCGCATTTTCCGGAGCGGCCGAACTTTTGGTCCGCGGCTCTGGAAAAAAATGTAATACATCCTATTCTTGTCCGCAGCTGCAAGAATAGGCTGTTCTATGGGGGTGCCGGCCGGGTGTATTGCGGATCCGCAAAACACTACGGACATGTGAATGGACCCTAATAGTAATAATTATGACGCCCTTCAGCCCCTCCAGCATACAGTCCCATGTAAAATACATCACTCCCTGCCTTCAGCCCCTCCAACATACAGTCCCATGTAAAATACAAAACTCCTCCTGCCTTCAGCCCCTCCAGCATACAGTCCCATGTAAATAATCTCACCCTTTCTCTCTTCGCCGACTGCCTTCAGTCCCTTCAGCATACAGTCCCATGTAAAATACATCACTCCCTGCCTTCAGCCCCTCCAACATACAGTCCCATGTAAAATAGAAAACTCCCCCTGCCTTCAGCCCTTCCAGCATACAGTCCCCATGTAAAATAATATCACTCCTCCTGCCTTCAGCCCCTCCAGCATAAAGTCCCATGTAAAATACATCACTCTCTCTGCCTTCAGCCCCTCCAGCATACAGTCCCCATGTAAATAATATCACTTCACCCCCCTCTCTTCAGACCCCTCTAACATAGTCTCCAGTACAAGGATTATTCCTCCTCCCTTCAGCCCCTGCAACCCCCCAAGTAAAAATAACAGTCAATCTTCTCCTCCACATACTGACCTGCAGCTTCTGCTCCTCTCTCCAACAACGTGCTCTGTTAAATCTCCTGCACATCTTGAGGCCCCGCCCCCTGTATGACGAGACTCCGCCTCTTCCTCCGACATCATACCTCCCTGGAGCAACTCCATTCTAGCACTCTACTGTCTCATAGGCTTCAGACCACTAGCCTGAAGCCTATGTGAAGGATCGGATCAGGAGTTGGCAGATTGACTATAATAGGGGCGGGCCGGAGTTCCGGCAACAGCACGGCAAACATGCCAAGAGGCATCCGGTATAAAACTATGACAAAATCAAACAGTTGCCTGATTAGAGGAGATAATAGCACAGACAATTTCATTGTGACCTCATGGACTATCAAAGTCTACACATGGAGAAAACTGGCCTCCCACATTCAATATAAAAAAAGAAACAAAAATAGGAAACAATAGACACGTGAGTTTCAGGGATACAGATACGTCATGTGACACCTCATGCCTCAGGCAGATGGCATCCGTCACCATAGAGTTCTATTGTAGAAAATAAAACGTATATATTATAATATAATATCAGTTTTTTGCTGGACTTTTTTTTTTTGCAATAGAACTCTATAGTGATGGATGCCACAGTATGGCATCTGTCTGAGACATCTGTTAATGTATACTGTTTCATAGGCTTCAGACCACTAGCCTGAAGCCTATGTGAAGGATCGGATCAGGAGCTGGCAGATGGCAGTGCAGCATGGGGGTGATGATTAGGGTGTGCCCAGGCACACCCGAAACACTCCTTGAGCATGCCTATGAGTGCATGCGTGAAACCGGAGGTCCGCTCTGGCCCCATTGACTATAATGGCGGTGGACCGGAGTTCCGGCAACAGCACGGCAAACATGCCAAGAGGCATAAAACTATGACAAAATCAAACAGAGTGTTGCCTGGTTAGAGGAGATAATAGCACAGACAATTTCATTGTGACCTCATGGACTATCAAAGTGTACACATGGAGAAAACTGGCCTCCCACATACAATATAAAAAAAGAAACAAAAATAGGAAACACAGTAGACATGTGAGTTTCAGGGATACAGATACGTCATGTGACACCTCACAAGCCACATCTGATGATTTTTCAGATACCTCTGACAATACCAACAAACAGAGGAGAAGTAATTCGATTGCAACAAGTAACTCAAAAAACATGTTAGGATGGCAGGGAGGACCTAGCTGTATGACTGGCACCATCTGGCCCCTGTGTACTGGACCATAGGGAGATTGGGAGCAGAGGAGTTTGAATTGCCAAGTAACTGTCCCCTGGTTCAACAATAAATGACAGTGAGTGGTGGAAAAGAGGGGCCCTCCCTGAGACCTCTCTGTCGGTTTTGTGAGCCCATCCTCCCCGAGGACTTAAAAGGAAAAGGTTTTGGTGTAACTGTTCAGTTGCGTTTTGGGGACGGACACAAAACCACTGCAAGCAGCGTTTTTGTGTCCGGTTTGCAAAACTGAACAAACCCGATCAGGAATAAAAATCAATGTAAAGTCAATGGTGCCTGATCCGTTTTTTTCATTACAGACAAAAAAAATCCAGCACCCATTGACTTACAATCATTTTCATGCCTGGTCAGGTTCAATTTTGATTTAATACAACCGGATCCCACCGAAACTGAGCCATCAGGATCTATTCAATGGAACGGATACTTTTAATTCAGGTTTTAAGATCCTCTGCCAGATTTAAAACGCAGATGTGAAAGTAGCCTACGGCTAGTGATCAGCTTTCCGAAGCCTGGGAAAAATGGTCTATGTGTTGCAAGTATTTTTTTTCCTTTTATCTTTTGCATACCAAGAGCCATAGCTTTTTTATTTTTCTTGACAAATAATGAATGAGATATGATCAGTATTCGCTGAGAATTTATGAATTAATTTCAGTAATTGAATTCAAAAAGTGAAATTTTATACAGGTCCTTCTCAAAAAATTAGCATATTGTGATAAAGTTCATTATTTTCTGTAATGTACTGATAAACATTAGACTTTCATATATTTTAGATTCATTACACACCAACTGAAGTAGTTCAAGCCTTTTATTGTTTTAATATTGATGGTTTTGGCATACAGCTCATGAAAACCCCAAATTCCTATCTCAAAAAATTAGCATATCATGAAAAGGTTCTCTAAACGAGCTATTAACCTAATCATCTGAATCAACTAATTACCTCTAAACACCTGCAAAAGATTCCTGAGGCTTTTAAAAACTCCCAGCCTGGTTCATTACTCAAAACCGCAATCATGGGTAAGACTGCCGACCTGACTGCTGTCCAGAAGGCCATCATTGACACCCTCAAGCAAGAGAGTAAGACACAGAAAGAAATTTCTGAACGAATAGGCTGTTCCCAGAGTGCTGTATCAAGGCACCTCAGTGGGAAGTCTGTGGGAAGGAAAAAGTGTGGCAGAAAACGCTGCACAACGAGAAGAGGTGACCGGACCCTGAGGAAGATTATGGAGAAGGACCGATTCCAGACCTTGGGGGACCTGCGGAAGCAGTGGACTGAGTCTGGAGTAGAAACATCCAGAGCCACCGTGTACAGGCGTGTGCAGGAAATGGGCTACAGGTGCCGCATTCCCCAGGTCAAGCCACTTTTGAACCAGAAACAGCGGCAGAAGCGCCTGACCTGGGCTACAGAGAAGCAGCACTGGACTGTTGCATGTCATTCGGAAATCAAGGTGCCAGAGTCTGGAGGAAGACTGGGGAGAGGGAAATGCCAAAATGCCTGAAGTCCAGTGTCAAGTACCCACAGTCAGTGATGGTCTGGGGTGCCATGTCAGCTGCTGGTGTTGGTCCACTGTGTTTTATCAAGGGCAGGGTCAATGCAGCTAGCTATCAGGAGATTTTGGAGCACTTCATGCTTCCATCTGCTGAAAAGCTTTATGGAGATGAAGATTTCATTTTTCAGCACGACTTGGCACCTGCTCACAGTGCCAAAACCACTGGTAAATGGTTTACTGACCATGGTATTACTGTGCTCAATTGGCCTGCCAACTCTCCTGACCTGAACCCCATAGAGAATCTGTGGGATATTGGGAAGAGAAAGTTGAGAGACGCAAGATCCAACACTCTGGATGAGCTTAAGGCCGCTATCGAAGCATCCTGGGCCTCCATAACACCTCAGCAGTGCCACAGGCTGATTGCCTCCATGCCACGCCGCATTGAAGCAGTCATTTCTGCAAAAGGATTCCCGACCAAGTAGTGAGTGCATAACTGAACATAATTATTTGACTTTTTTTGTATTAAAAACACTTTTCTTTTATTGGTCGGATGAAATATGCTAATTTTTTTAGATAGGAAATTTGGGTTTTCATGAGCTGTATGCCAAAATCATCAATATTAAAACAATAAAAGGCTTGAACTACTTCAGTTGGTGTGTAATGAATGTAAAATATATGAAAGTCTAATGTTTATCAGTACATTACAGAAAATAATGAACTTTATCACAATATGCTAATTTTTTGAGAAGGACCTGTATTATATAAATTCATTACATACAGAGTGATCTATTGCACGCGTTTATTTCTCATAATGTTCATGATTATAGCTTGCAGCTAATGAAAACCCAAAAGTCAGTATCTCAGAAAATGAGTATTATAAAAGACTGACTACAAAAAAAATGTAATACAGAAATGTTGATCTACTGAAAAGTGTGTGTGAAGTATATGTACTCGATACTTGGTCGGGGCATGAATTCCTGTATCAATGCAGTGTCGCGTGGAGGTGATCAGTCTGGGGCACTGCTGAGGTGTTATGGAAGCCCAGTTTGCTTTTGATAGCGGCATTTAGCTTGTCTGCATTGTTGGATCTGGTCTCTCATCTTCTTGACAATACCCTATAGCAGGCATGTCCAAACTGCGGCCCGCCAGCTGTTCCAAAACTACAACTCCCAGAATGCCTGGATAGCTTACAGCTAATAGGGCATGCTGGGAGTTGTAGTTTTGCAACAGCTGGAGGGCCACAGTTTGGACATGCCTGCCCTATAGATTCTCCATGGGGTCTAGGTCTGGCAAGTTTCCCAGCCAATTAAAAACCATAAAACTGTGGTTATTAAACCAGGTATTGGTACTTTTGGCAAGGTGCTGGATGAAGTGCTCTAAAATTTCCTAGCAGATGGCTGCGCTGACTTTGGACTTGATATAACACAATAGATCAACACCAGCAGATGACATGGCTTTCCAAACCATCACTGACTGGAAACTTCACACTGTACCTCAAGCAATTTGCATTGTGTGCCTCTTCACTCTTCCTCCAGACCCTGAGACCTTGATTTCCAACTAAAATGCTAAATTTTCTTCATCTGGAAACAGGACCACTGAGCAACAGTCCAGTCCTTTTCTTCCTTAGCCCTGCTATGGGTGAGTTCATATCACGTTTTTGTCATACATTTAACGCACACAAAAAAATGTATACACTAACGGATGCCTCAGGCAGGTGGCATCCATCACCATAGAGTTGTATTGTAAAAAAAAAAACAAAAAAAACGTATATATTATAATATAATATCAGTTTTTTGCTGGACTTTTTTTTTTTTTTTTTTTGCAATAGAACTCTATAGTGATGGATGCCACAGTATGGCATCTGTCTGAGACATATGTTAATGTATACATTTTTCTTTACAATGGAACTCTATGGTGACAGATGCCACAGTATGGAATCTGTCTGAGGCATCCATTAATGACAAAACATGATGTGAAACCACCCTAAGAAGCTTCTGACGTTGTCTCTGGGTCATGAGTGGCTTGACACAAGGAATGTGACAGTTGTAGCCAGTGTCAGACTGGGATGCCTAGGGCCCACCAGTAAAATTTATTTTGGAGGCCCACTGTACAGATACATTCAAATATTACCTGCTTACACAGCAGTAGGATGCTAGCAGATGATTGAATATGGGGGTCCTTGCAGAAGGTAGGTCCTGGGGAAAAGAGGATACTGGTAGCTTACCTCTATATCTGGAAGTCATTTCAGCTCGGATCATGTCTATAATAATAAACTGGGGAGTTTCTTTAAAAGTCTATTAAGTTTTTTTTATATGAACATAGGCTGTCTGTGGTGCTGTACACTAAATAAATCTATGTAGTGCAGTAAGTCTACTGTGTTATGTGCCACATGTGTAGGGGTGGGAGAATAGGGGCCCACCTTGCTCAGGGGCCCACCGAGGGATTCACTTGTACCCCTGTGAGCCAGTCAGAGCCTGGTCTTAGCCTGTGTCCTGGAAACATCTGTGTGGTGGCTCTCAAAGCACTGACTCCAGCCATAGTCCACTTCTTGTGACTCTCCCTCAAATTCTTGAATGGCCTTTTATTGACAATACTTTCAAGGCTGTGTTTATCCCTGTTGCTCGACCTATTATTAGTATGCTTGGATACAGCACTCTGTGAACAGCCAGCTTCTTTAGCAATGACTTTTTGCGGCTTACCCTCTGTGGCGAAACCAACCTCGCCACAGTGTTTTGGAAAGGCCTGTTTACCAGCCTCCTGCCCCAGGATTGCGGCCCTTTAAGATACTTTTACTAACTTTTAAACCCCTGAACCTATTCACGTGAATTTTGGATAGGTTTGTCCCCAAGTTATACTGGTTAAATGGATATAAGTTATATGTATGTACAATGTAAACTCACAAAGTTGTAACAATTTATAAGAAGTGTAACTTTTCAGCTTGGGAGATAGTTGAGTAGATGCTGAAATTGACTCAATTATCTCCTAGACAGAGGGGAGGAATATGCTGGGTGTGTTTCTGTTGTCCCATTGTGCCATTGTCCCAATGTGTCCGATTGGTTGCTGTACTTACATTGTATGTGTTGTAATATATTGAGTGGTTGTATTTCAAAACCCTGTGGGCAGTACTATGTTTGTGGATTGTGAATAAAAGTGCAGTCAGAGGCTGCTTTTATACCTTCATGAAGTTTTGGCTCATGTTTGGGGAATGCAATAACTACACTCTTGGGGATTGCTATATCACAATACTCCCCTGAGTATAAGCTCTTGTAAGAGCTGTTCCTGGCTCCTGTGGTGGTTTTGGTGTAGAGCGAAGTGCTTGGAGTCCTCGGGAAGCACTAGGAGCATCCATTCGACGGAAGTACCCGGTCGGGGTGCTAGGCGTTCAGTTACACCCTTCTTGTGGAGGGTGTCAATAACTGTTTTCTGGACAACTGTCAAGTGAGCAGTCTTCCTCATGGTTGTGTAACCTACTGAACCAGAATGAGGGACCATTCAGAGGCTTAGGCAACTTGCAGACAAGCATGTACGGATGCGTTTCATCTGCGATCCGGGAAAATTGTGCTATTAGGTACGCAATTGCAGTCAGTTTTGACTGTGATTGCGTTACGATGTTCAGTTTTTATCGCGTGGGTGCAATGCGTCTTGCACACGCGTGATAGAAAAACTGACTTTGGTACCAAGACCTGAACCCGGACTTCTTCACTGAAGTTCGGGTTTGGGTTTGATGTTCTGTATATTTTATTATTTTCCCTTAAAACCATGTTATAAGGGAAAATAATACAGTAAATTGACTTTTATAAAATTGACTAACATCATCTCCTAGCAACCATGCGTAAAAATCGCACCACATCCGCACTTGCTTGCGGATGCTTGCGATTTTCACGCAGACCCATTCATTTCTATGGGGCCTGCGTTGCGTGAAAAACGCAGAATATAGAGCATGCTGCAATTTTCATGCAACACACAAGTGATGCATGAAAATCACCGCTCATCTGAACAGCCCCATTGAAGCGAATAGGTCCGGATTCAGTGTGGGTGCAATGTGTTCACCTCACTCATTGCACCCGCGTGAAATTCTCGCCCGTGTTTCAGTAGCTGTAAACCAGGCATCCTCAAACTGCGGCCCTCCAGCTGTTGTAAAACTACAACTCCCACAATGCCCTGCTGTAGGCTGATACCTGTAGGTTGTTCAGGCATGCTGGGAGTTGCAGTTTTGCAACAGCTGGAGGGCCGCAGTTTGAGGATGCCTGCGGTAAACCATAATCCTCAACATTAAAAGAAATATACCCTTGAAATAGATCATGTAATGCATCTATATAATATTTTTCACTTTTTAAATTAAATTACAAAAAAAAAAAAAACTATTCAATAACATTCTAATTTATTGAGATGCACCTCTATATCTGCACGTCTCAACTGAAATCTCTAAACAAACAACTGAAAAAGGACTGGACTGGTAGCATATAGAACAGCACGGAGAAAGAGATGAGTATGTAATAATTTTTTATTTTACAGCATTCAGGGGCATCACTAAAATCTCGGCATGAATCCAACAATACTAAATACAGTTGCAAGAAAAAGTATGTTAACCCTTTGGAATTATATGGATTTCTGCACAAATTGGTCATAAAATGTGATCTGATCTTCATCTAAGTCACAACAATAGACAATCACAGTCTGCTTAAACTAATAACACACAAAGAATTAAATGTTACCATGTTTTTATTGAACACACCGTGTAAACATTCACAGTGCAGTTGGAAAAAGTATGTGAACCCTTGGATTTAATAACTGGTTGAACCTCTTTCAACCAAATATTTCCTGTAGTTGCAGATCAGACGTGCACAACGGTCAGGAGTAATTCTTGACCATTCCTCTTTACAGAACTGTTTCAGTTCAGCAATATTCTTGGGATGTCTGGTGTGAATCGCTTTCTTGAGGTCATGCCACAGCATCTCAATCGGGTTGAGGTCAGGACCCTGAGTGGGCCACTCCAGAAGGCGTATTTTCTTCTGTTTAAGCCATTCTGTTGTTGATTTACTTCTATGCTTTGGGTCGTTGTCCTGTTGCAACAGCCATCTTCTGTTGAGCTTCAGCTGGTGGACAGATGGCCTTAAGTTCTCCTGCAAAATGCCTTGATAAACTTTGGAATTAAATTTTCCTTCGATGATAGCAATCCGCCCAGGCTCTGACGCAGCAAAGCAGCCCCAAACCATGATGCCCCCACCACCATACTTCACAGTTGGGATGAGGTTTTGATGTTGGTGTGCTGTGCCTCTTTTTCTCCACACATAGTGTTTCTTCCAAACAACTCAACTTTGGTTTGATCTGTCTACAGAATATTTTGGCCGTACTGCTGTGGAACATCCAGGTGCTCTTGTGCAAACTGTAAACGTGCAGCAATGTTTTTTTTGGACAGCAGTGGCTTCCTCTGTGGTATCCTTCCATGAAATCCATTCTTGCTTAGTGTTTTAAGTATCGTAATTCTCTAACAGGGATGTTAGCATATGCCAGAGACTCTTGTAAGTCTTTAGCTGACACTCTAGGATTCTTCTTCACCTCATTGAGCAGTCTGTGCTCTTGCAGTCATCTTTACAGGACGGCCACTCCTAGGGAGAGTAGCAGCAGTGCTGAACTTTCTCCATTTATAGACAATTTGCCTTACCATGGACTGATGACCAGCAAGGCTTTTGGAGATACTTGTATAACCCTTTCCAGCTTTATGCAAGTCAACAATTCTTAATCATAGGTCTTCCGAGAGCTCTTTTGTGCGCGGCATCATTCACATCAGGCATAATCACCCAAGGTATTCCAGTCCACCACTGCGAGCTCCTATGTTGACCGCACAAGCACAGCTTTGTGTGATTATGCCAGCAGTTAGGATTAAATAGTATCAACATGTGGGAATGGGTTAAAAGACTCTTAATGGGGTTGTCCCATTAAGGCAACTTATCTTCTATCAACAGGATAGAGGATACATATCTGATCAGTAGGGGTCCAACCACTGGGGCCTCTGTTGATCATGAGAAGTGGGGAACTTGAATAGAGCATCAGACACACTTCTTATTAAGTTTCTAAGGGTCTTTGTGTCCTGTAAATCACTAGGGCAAAGCTAAGAGTGCTTCCTCAGCACTTCAATAAATGCACTCCTGCTTCTTCTGTATGACACAGAGCTAGTGTTCTGATATATATCTAATGATCATTAAAATCCATACAAAGACTGATTTGAAGAGCAGCCAGAGATTTTGGTGTTTTACATGGCTACAATTGGGGAAACTTATCAAACTGGTGTAAAGTAGAACTGACTTAGTTGCCCATAGCAACCAATCAGATTCCATCTTTCATTTTCCAAAGGAGCCATCAAAAAGGAAATGTGGAATCTGAATGCTATGGGCTACTAACCAGTTCTACTTTACACCATTTTGATAAATGACCTCAAATGTGGCTAAAATATAGTAAACTTGATTAAAATGGAACATACCAGCTATGATAAGGACAGTAAAATTATTTACGCTATTGCTATGTCAAAGGGTTAATGATAAAATATGGTGTGAGTATGTGATGTCATTAGGACAGTATATATTTCTTTGGTATGCTTTTAAAAACTCCCTGTAACGTCTCCATTACAGCTTAATATTAAATTAAAGAGTCATCTGGCACATTTTGACAAAAGTTAATGAATAACTTAACCAATCTCAAGACTAATCAAAAATTACCCTTGAGGACTGTGAATGCTGCATTAATGGACTTATCTTAAGCAAATTGAATATTTGAATTGAAATGATGTGTATCAATTGAACATCCTTGAGGAAATCATGAAATTAGAAAGTATAAATGAGCAGTCCAAGGATACCACGGCGTACTCTTCACATAATATGTCTGCCTACCTTGGCAAATACTCAACAAATATTCAGTCCTAATAAATTATTGCAGATAATATCCTAGTACATCAGTTTTTATTCATATTAGTTGGAAGTTGGAAAATATCTAATGAGCAGGAGGCATCATAGAGTTTTCAATATTAAAATATAGCTTTGAAATGGTCATGAATAGTTAAAAGTCTCAGTCGTGTTAACATGAAAAGAGATCATATATTATAAAATCATGTTGTACAAGACAGAATTTATTCAAGTTCTGGGATTCTAAAATCTACATTTATCATAGCAATACCTGCACCAGAAAATTATCAATAGGCAATGTGGGCAGGTATATGGAATTACAAGGAACATGAAAAACTTAACTTGATTCTCTCTAGACTTAAATATGACATTAGACAATGTTATCAATGCACTTGTCTGAACAAATCTCAAAGCGCATGCCACAAACAGCGCTGGCTGTTCTCCTGCATGCTTACGTCACTGGTGACTCCTGTATGCCTAGCTTGTGTCACTGGCAGGTTGTCAATGGATCCTGGAGCTTTGATTGGAGAGTGTTATGCTTTTTTGTCTTTCTTACATAAGACCACAACCTGCATTTACAGCTAGTACTACTCTACTCCTTCTGTGCTGTGCTCTCTTGCCTTTCATTGGCTACTTATATGTTTACGAAATCAGGATTATATATAGAGAGAAATAGACCAGGCACTCTACATATGTTGTCAAAGATGAGATTTTAATCAATACACATAAAATCTATTATTAAAATGGCAAAAACTATTAAGTAGCAATAATATTGTAAAATGTAGCAGCAATGGCAGTGAGAATTAGCAACAAAGTCCGATGTTGCAACAATGTAACAAAATCACAGCAAAAGTTCAAACGGCAACAATGTAGAATAATCACAGCAAAAGTTCAAATGGCAATCCAATGACAGCTCTGTTAAAATCCAACCAAACCGCAGGCTGGTATGTATTTATACGTCCATGAAAATATCAACTGATAGCTGCACAAAGTCGCAGGAGGCTTTATAGGTGATTCCAAATCAAAAGACCATTAGAATATACATAGTTACGCTTTTAACTCTCTATGCCACTAGAGAGATGAGTTACCAGTAGAGTTGAGCGAACACCTGGATGTTCGGGTTCGAGAAGTTCGGCCGAACTTCCCGGAAATGTTCGGGTTCGGGATCCGAACCCGATCCGAACTTCGTCCCGAACCCGAACCCCATTGAAGTCAATGGGGACCTGAACTTTTCGGCACTAAAACGGCTGTAAAACAGCCCAGGAAAGGGCTAGAGGGCTGCAAAAGGCAGCAACATGTAGGTAAATCCCCTGCAAACAAATGTGGATAGGGAAATGAATTAAAATAAAAATTAAATAAATAAAAATTAACCAAAATCAATTGGAGAGAGGTCCCATAGCAGAGAATCTGGCTTCCCGTCACCCACCACTGGAACAGTCCATTCTCAGATATTTAGGCCCCGGCACCCAGGCAGAGGAGAGAGGTCCCGTAACAGAGAATCTGGCTTCATGTCAGCAGAGAATCAGTCTTCATGTCATAGCAGAGAATCAGTCTTCATGTCATAGCAGAGAATCAGGCTTCACGTCACCCACCACTGTAACAGTCCATTGTCATATATTTAGGCCCAGGCACCCAGGCAGAGGAGAGAGGTCCCGTAACAGAGAATCTGTCTTCATGTCAGTAGAGAATTAGTCTGCATGTCATAGCAGAGAATCAGGCTTCACGTCACCCAACATTGGAACAGACCATTGGCATATATTTAGGCCCCGGCACCCAGACAGAGCAGAGGTTCATTCAACTTTGGGTAGCCTCGCAATATAATGGTAGAATGAAAATAAAAATAGGATTGAATGAGGAAGTGCCCTGGAGTCCAATAATATATAGTTAAGGGGAGGTAGTTAATGTTTAATCTGGACAAGGGACGGACAGGTCCTGTGGGATCCATGCCTGGTTCATTTTTATGAACGTCAGCTTGTCCACATTGGCTGTAGACAGGCGGCTGCGTTTGTCTGTAATGACGCCCCCTGCCGTGCTGAATACACGTTCAGACAAAACGCTGGCCGCCAGGCAGGCCAGCACCTCCAAGGCATAAAAGGCTAGCTCTGGCCACGTGGACAATTTAGAGACCCAGAAGTTGAATGGGGCCGAACCATCAGTCAGTACGTGGAGGGGTGTGCACACGTACTGTTCCACCATGTTAGTGAAATGTTGCCTCCTGCTAACACGTTGCGTATCAGGTGGTGGTGCAGTTAGCTGTGGCGTGTTGACAAAAGTTTTCCACATCTCTGCCATGCTAACCCTGCCCTCAGAGGAGCTGGCCGTGACACAGCTGCCTTGGCGACCTCTTGCTCCTCCTCTGCCTTGGCCTTGGGCTTCCACTTGTTCCCCTGTGACATTTGGGAATGCTCTCAGTAGCGCGTCTACCAACGTGCGCTTGTACTCGCGCATCTTCCTATCACGCTCCAGTGCAGGAAGTAAGGTGGGCACATTGTCTTTGTAGCGTGGATCCAGCAGGGTGGCAACCCAGTAGTCCGCACAGGTTAAAATGTGGGCAACTCTGCTGTCGTTGCGCAGGCACTGCAGCATGTAGTCGCTCATGTGTGCCAGGCTGCCCAGGGGTAAGGACAAGCTGTCCTCTGTGGGAGGCGTATCGTCATTGTCCTGCCTTTCCCCCCAGCCACGCACCAGTGATGGACCCGAGCTGCGTTGGGTGCCACCCCGCTGTGACCATGCTTCATCCTCATCCTCCTCCACCTCCTCCTCATCCTCGTCCTCCTCGTCCTCCAGTAGTGGGCCCTGTCTGGCCACATTTGTACCTGGCCTCTGCTGTTGCCAAAAACCTCCCTCTGAGTCACTTCGAAGAGACTGGCCTGAAAGTGCTAAAAATGACCCCTCTTCCTCCTCCTCCTCCTCCTCCTCCTGGGCCACCTCCTCTTCCATCATCGCCCTAAGTGTTTTCTCAAGGAGACATAGAAGTGGTATTGTAACGCTGATAACGGCGTCATCGCCACTGGCCATGTTGGTGGAGTACTCGAAACAGCGCAACAGGGCACACAGGTCTCGCATGGAGGCCCAGTCATTGGTGGTGAAGTGGTGCTGTTCTGTAGTGCGACTGACCCGTGCGTGCTGCAGCTGAAACTCCACTATGGCCTGCTGCTGCTCGCACAGTCTGTCCAGCATGTGCAAGGTGGAGTTCCACCTGGTGGGCACATGTCGCATATGAGGCGGTGAGCGGGAAGGCCGAAGTTACGCTGTAGCGCAGACAGGCGAGCAGCAGCAGGATGTGAACGCCGGAAGCGCGAACAGACGGCCCGCACTTTATGCAGCAGCTCTGACATGTCGGGGTAGTTGTGAATGAACTTCTGCACCACCAAATTCAGCACATGCGCCAAGCAAGGGATGTGCGTCAAATTGGCTAGTCCCAGAGCTGCAACGAGATTTCGCCCATTATCACACACCACCAGGCCGGGCTTGAGGCTCACCGGCAGCAACCACTCGTCGGTCTGTTGTTCTATACCCCGCCACAACTCCTGTGCGGTGTGGGGCCTGTCCCCCAAACATATGAGTTTCAGAATGGCCTGCTGACGTTTACCCCGGGCTGTGCTGAAGTTGGTGGTGAAGGTGTGTGGCTGACTGGATGAGCAGGTGGAAGAAGAGGAGGAGGAAGCCGAGAAGGTGGAGGTGGCAACAGGAGGCAAAGAATGTTGCCCTGCGATCCTTGGCGGCGGAAGGACGTGCGCTAAACAGCTCTCCGCCTGGGGCCCAGCTGCCACTACATTTACCCAGTGTGCAGTTAGGGAGATATAGCGTCCCTGGCCGTGCTTACTGGTCCACGTATCTGTGGTTAGGTGGACCTTGCTACAGATGGCGTTGCGCAGTGCACACTTGATTTTATCGGATACTTGGTTGTGCAGGGAAGGCACGGCTCTCTTGGAGAAGTAGTGGCGGCTGGGAACAACATACTGTGGGACAGCAAGCGACATGAGCTGTTTGAAGCTGTCTGTGTCCACCAGCCTAAATGACAGCATTTCATAGGCCAGTAGTTTAGAAATGCTGGCATTCAGGGCCAGGGATCGAGGGTGGCTAGGTGGGAATTTACGCTTTCTCTCAAATGTTTGTGAGATGGAGAGCTGAACGCTGCCGTGTGACATGGTTGAGACGCTTGGTGACGGAGGTGGTGGTGGTGTTGGTGGTACATCCCCTGTTTGCTGGGCGGCAGGTGCCAACGTTTCTCCAGAGGCAGAGGAAGAGGCCGAGGCGGCAGCAGCAGAAGAGGTAGCAGGGGGAGCCTGAGTGACTTCCTTGGTTTTAAGGTGTTTACTCCACTGCAGTTCATGCTTTGCATGCAGGTGCCTGGTCATGCAGGTTGTGCTCAGGTTCAGAACGTTAATGCCTCGCTTCAGGCTCTGATGGCACAGCGTGCAAACCACTCGGGTCTTGTCGTCAGCACATTGTTTGAAGAAGTGCCATGCCAGGGAACTCCTTGAAGCTGCCTTTGGGGTGCTCGGTCTTAGATGGCGGCGGTCAGTAGCAGGCGGAGTCTCTTGGCGGCGGGTGTTCTGATTTTGCCCACTGCTCCCTCTTTTGCTACGCTGTTGGCTCGGTCTCACCACTGCCTCTTCCTCCGAACTGTGAAAGTCAGTGGCACGACCTTCATTCCATGTGGGGTCTAGGACCTCATCGTCCCCTGCATCGTCTTCCACCCAGTCTTGATCCCTGACCTCCTGTTCAGTCTGCACACTGCAGAAAGACGCAGCAGTTGGCACCTGTGTTTCGTCATCATCAGAGACATGCTGAGGTGGTATTCCCATGTCCTCATCATCAGGAAACATAAGTGGTTGTGCGTCAGTGCAGTCTATGTCTTCCACCGCTGGGGAAGGGCTAGGTGGATGCCCTTGGGAAACCCTGCCAGCGGAGTCTTCAAACAGCATAAGAGACTGCTGCATAACTTGAGGCTGAGACAGTTTCCCTGGTATGCATGGGGGTGATGTGACAGACTGATGGGGTTGGTTTTCAGGCGCCATCTGTGCGCTTTCTGCAGAAGACTGGGTGGGAGATAATGTGAACGTGCTGGATCCACTGTCGGCCACCCAATTGACTAATGCCTGTACCTGCTCAGGCCTTACCATCCTTAGAACGGCATTGGGCCCCACCATATATATCGCTACTGGGACCTGAGGTAGTTGGTACACTAGGACGTGTGGATGTGGCAGAACGGCCACGTCCTCTCCCAGCACCAGAGGGTCCACTAACACCACCACGACCATGTCCACGTCCGCGTCCCTTACTAGATGTTTTCCTCATTGTTATTGTTCACCACAACAACAAAAATATTATTTGGCCCAATGTATTGTATTCAAATTCAGCGGGATATAAATTTGAGGCCTAGTATTTAGGCGCTGGGTGACCGGTATGGATTTAGTGACAGAATTAGACTTGGAAATGCACAGAAGCGTGTGTGTGAAGTTATTCTGAATGACCCTATGTGCACCTTCAATATTATAGACCCTTTTAGGGATAGATTTCAAATAGCTCTGATATAGCAGAAACCACTAAATTATGAAATTGCTAAATTGGGAATTGTACTTCAACCCAGAACAAAAAATGTGCTTTGACGGACACTAAATAACTTTCCCAGCCACAACAGTACAGCGGTAACGAGAGATTTAGCGGGATATAAATTTGAGGCCTAGTATTTAGGCGCTGGGTGACCGGTATGGATTTAGTGACAGAATTAGACTTGGAAATGCACAGTAGCGTGTGTGTGAAGTTATTCTAAATGACCCTATGTGCACCTTGAATATTATATACCCTTTTAGGGATAGATTTCAAATAGCTCTGATATAGCAGAAACCACTAAATTATGAAATTGCTAAATTGGGAATTGTATTTCAACCCAGAACAAAAAATGTGCTTTGACGGACACTAAATAACTTTCCCATCCACAACAGGACAGCGGTAACGAGAGATTTAGCGGGATATAAATTTGAGGCCTAGTATTTAGGCGCTGGGTGACCGGTATGGATTTAGTGACAGAATTAGACTTGGAAATGCACAGTAGCGTGTGTGTGAAGTTATTCTGAATGACCCTATGTGCACCTTGAATATTATATACCCTTTTAGGGATAGATTTCAAATAGCTCTGATATAGCAGAAACCACTAAATTATGAAATTGCTAAATTGGGAATTGTATTTCAACCCAGAACAAAAAATGTGCTTTGACGGACACTAAATAACTTTCCCAGCCACAACAGTACAGCGGTAACGAGAGATTTAGCGGGATATAAATTTGAGGCCTAGTATTTAGGCGCTGGGTGACCGGTATGGATTTACTAACAGAATTAGACTTGGAAATGCACAGTAGCGTGTGTGTGAAGTTATTCTGAATGACCCTATGTGCACCTTGAATATTATATACCCTATTAGGGATAGATTTCAAATGGCTCTGATATAGCAGAAACCACTAAATTATGAAATTGCTAAATTGGGAATTGTATTTCAACCCAGAACAAAAAATGTGCTTTGACGGACACTAAATAACTTTCCCAGCCACAACAGTACAGCGGTAATGAGAGATTTAGCGGGATATAAATTTGAGGCCTAGTATTTAGGCGCTGGGTGACCGGTATGGATTTAGTGACAGAATTAGACTTGGAAATGCACAGTAGCGTGTGTGTGAAGTTATTCTGAATGACCCTATGTGCACCTTGAATATTATATACCCTTTTAGGGATAGATTTCAAATAGCTCTGATATAGCAGAAACCACTAAATTATGAAATTGCTAAATTGGGAATTGTATTTCAACCCAGAACAAAAAATGTGCTTTGACGGACACTAAATAACTTTCCCATCCACAAACGGACAGCGGTAACGAGAGATTTAGCGGGATATAAATTTGAGGCCTAGTATTTAGGCGCTGGGTGACCGGTATGGATTTAGTGACAGAATTAGACTTGGAAATGCACAGTAGCATGTGTGTAAAGTTATTCTGAATGACCCTATGTGCACCTTGAATATTATATACCCTTTTAGGGATAGATTTCAAATAGCTCTGATATAGCAGGAACCACTAAATTATGAAATTGCTAAATTGGGAATTGTATTTCAACCCAGAACAAAAAATGTGCTTTGACGGACACTAAATAACTTTCCCATCCACAACAGGACAGCGGTAACGAGAGATTTAGCGGGATATAAATTTGAGGCCTAGTATTTAGGCGCTGGGTGACCGGTATGGATTTACTAACAGAATTAGACTTGGAAATGCACAGTAGCGTGTGTGTGAAGTTATTCTGAATGACCCTATGTGCACCTTTGAATATTATATACCCTTTTAGGGATAGATTTCAAATAGCTCTGATATAGCAGGAACCACTAAATTATGAAATTGCTAAATTGGGAATTGTATTTCAACCCAGAACAAAAAATGTGTTTTGACGGACACTAAATAACTTTCCCAGCCACAACAGGACAGCGGTAACGAGAGATTTAGCGGGATATAAATTTGAGGCCTAGTATTTAGGCGCTGGGTGACCGGTATGGATTTAGTGACAGAATTAGACTTGGAAATGCACAGTAGCGTGTGTGTGAAGTTATTCTGAATGACCCTATGTGCACCTTGAATATTATATACCCTTTTAGGGATAGATTTCAAATAGCTCTGATATAGCAGAAACCACTAAATTATGAAATTGCTAAATTGGGAATTGTATTTCAACCCAGAACAAAAAATGTGCTTTGACGGACACTAAATAACTTTCCCAGCCACAACAGGACAGCGGTAACGAGAGATTTAGCGGGATATAAATTTGAGGCCTAGTATTTAGGCGCTGGGTGACCGGTATGGATTTACTAACAGAATTAGACTTGGAAATGCACAGTAGCGTGTGTGTGAAGTTATACTGAATGACCCTATGTGCACCTTGAATATTATATACCCTTTTAGGGATAGATTTCAAATAGCTCTGATATAGCAGAAACCACTAAATTATGAAATTGCTAAATTGGGAATTGTATTTCAACCCAGAACAAAAAATGTGCTTTGACGGACACTAAATAACTTTCCCAGCCACAACAGTACAGCGGTAACGAGAGATTTAGCGGGATATAAATTTGAGGCCTAGTATTTAGGCGCTGGGTGACCGGTATGGATTTAGTGACAGAATTAGACTTGGAAATGCACAGTAGCGTGTGTGTGAAGTTATTCTGAATGACCCTATGTGCACCTTGAATATTATATACCCTTTTAGGGATAGATTTCAAATAGCTCTGATATAGCAGAAACCACTAAATTATGAAATTGCTAAATTGGGAATTGTATTTCAACCCAGAACAAAAAATGTGCTTTGACGGACACTAAATAACTTTCCCATCCACAACAGGACAGCGGTAACGAGAGATTTAGCGGGATATAAATTTGAGGCCTAGTATTTAGGCGCTGGGTGACCGGTATGGATTTAGTGACAGAATTAGACTTGGAAATGCACAGTAGCATGTGTGTGAAGTTATTCTGAATGACCCTATGTGCACCTTGAATATTATATACCCTTTTAGGGATAGATTTCAAATAGCTCTGATATAGCAGGAACCACTAAATTATGAAATTGCTAAATTGGGAATTGTATTTCAACCCAGAACAAAAAATGTGCTTTGACGGACACTAAATAACTTTCCCATCCACAACAGGACAGCGGTAACGAGAGATTTAGCGGGATATAAATTTGAGGCCTAGTATTTAGGCGCTGGGTGACCGGTATGGATTTACTAACAGAATTAGACTTGGAAATGCACAGTAGCGTGTGTGTGAAGTTATTCTGAATGACCCTATGTGCACCTTTGAATATTATATACCCTTTTAGGGATAGATTTCAAATAGCTCTGATATAGCAGGAACCACTAAATTATGAAATTGCTAAATTGGGAATTGTATTTCAACCCAGAACAAAAAATGTGTTTTGACGGACACTAAATAACTTTCCCAGCCACAACAGGACAGCGGTAACGAGAGATTTAGCGGGATATAAATTTGAGGCCTAGTATTTAGGCGCTGGGTGACCGGTATGGATTTAGTGACAGAATTAGACTTGGAAATGCACAGTAGCGTGTGTGTGAAGTTATTCTGAATGACCCTATGTGCACCTTGAATATTATATACCCTTTTAGGGATAGATTTCAAATAGCTCTGATATAGCAGAAACCACTAAATTATGAAATTGCTAAATTGGGAATTGTATTTCAACCCTGAACAAAAGATGTGCATTGACGGACACTAAATAACTTGCCCAGCCACAACAGTACAGCGGTAACGAGAGATTTAGCGGGATATAAATTTGAGGCCTAGTATTTAGGCGCTGGGTGACCGGTATGGATTTAGTGACAGAATTAGACTGGGATATGGCCAAAAAATAACCACACTATTGCTGGTTAAATGCACTTGGTGTGACAGCTTGACCAACCACACTACTGAGGGTTAAATGCACTTGGTGACGGGCGCAGCTTGCCCCTGATGTAGTATATGGCCAAAAAATGAACAGACTATTGCTGGTTAAATGCACTTGGTGTCACAGCTTGACCAACCACACTACTGAGGGTTAAATGCACTTGGTGACGGGCGCAGCTTGCCCCTGATGTAGTATATGGCCAAAAAATGAACAGACTATTGCTGGTTAAATGCACTTGGTGACGGGCGCAGCTTGCCCCTGATGTAGTATATGGCCAAAAAATGAACAGACTATTGCTGGTTAAATGCACTTGGTGTGATAGCTTGACCAACCACACTACTGAGGGTTAAATGCACTTGGTGACGGGCGCAGCTTGCCCCTGATGTAGTATATGGCCAAAAAATAAACAGACTATTGCTGGTTAAATGCACTTGGTGTGACAGCTTCACCCTGATGTAGGCTTTAGCCAAAAAACAACCACACCATTGAGGGTTAAATGCACTTGGTGACAGGCGCAGCTTGCCCCTGATGTAGTATATGGCCAAAAAATAAACAGACTATTGCTGGTTAAATGCACTTGGTGTGACAGCTTCACCCTGATGTAGGCTTTAGCCAAAAAAAAAACACACCATTGAGGGTTAAATGCACTTGGTCGCAGCTTGGATGCACTTGGTCGCAGCACCGCACAAGACACAAAATGGCCGCCGATCACCCCAGAAAAAAGTGACTGACAAGCGGTCTGGGCAGCCTAAAAACAGTGAGCAATTGAGTATCAGCAGCTCAATGATCCACAGCTGCAGATCGATCAATTAATCAAGTGCTTTGGAGGAGTTAATCAGCCTAATCTCGCCCTACTGTCGCAGCCGCAACCTCTCCCTACGCTAATCAGAGCAGAGTGACGGGCGGCGCTATGTGACTCCAGCTTAAATAGAGGCTGGGTCACATGGTGCTCTGGCCAATCACAGCCATGCCAATAGTAGGCATGGCTGTGACGGCCTCTTGGGGCAAGTAGTATGACGCTTGTTGATTGGCTGCTTTGCAGCCTTTCAAAAAGCGCCAAGAAAGCGTCACAAAAGCGCCAAGAAAGCGACGAACACCGAACCCGAACCCGGACTTTTACGAAAATGTCCGGGTTCGGGTCCGTGTCACGGACACCCCAAAATTCGGTACGAACCCGAACTATACAGTTCGAGTTCGCTCATCCCTAGTTACCAGTCTTTTCAATATAACCGGAGGACCAGCAGGTAGGTGCAATAAGCATTCGTGGTGGCGTCCCACCTCTTTGTAATTGCTAATACACTGTTACCTTTGTCTGGTCGCTTCGTTTCTCTGGACGCCAACTTGATGGTCTAGCAGATATCAGCTGACTGTGTCTTGTATCATCAGTGAGGTGTGCGCTCCGTAGGACCGTGCGTCACCAGAGTTATTCTGTAGTTCCGACGTTAAATCACATCCAGGGGAGACTCTTTGCCAGCATGCCGGTGCAAGGTGTAGCCCATACGCGTTTCGGGGGTGCGCCCCTTCATCAGTGGTAACCTTGCAGTATTTCCCCTCCTCCTTTTATATTAAGGTGAGTGTCAAAACCAGACTGGAATCACAATATTTCACGGGTAGATATAAAGCCCGGATTTGCTAATGTGCGATTTCTGTGCGTTTCCCGGGCGGTTTATATTGTCACAATGCGTTTTCTATGCCAAACCTGCTTAAATGCAGTAAAAAACTCAATGCATGTTTACAAAATATAAAATATATGAACACCACTAAAATAAATCATAAAAACATCAGTTATAAAATAAAAGTGCCTATAATATATATAATTGCATTACAATGTTAGTTACATCTCTAATATATCTAAAAATATAGCACAACTAATGACACAGTTGAGAATAAAAGTCCAAATATTCCATAATGCGGTTTATATAACTTAACTAAACACTTTGGTGTTATGTTTTTGTTTTTATTTTTTATATATTAAAATGGAGTGTGGCAAAATGGAAGACTGTTCTGTGGTTTGACGAGTCACGATTCATTTTGGAAATCTGGGACGCCATGTCATCTGGACCAAAGAGGACAAGGACAACCCAAGTTGTTATCAACGCTCAGTTCAGAAGCCTGCATCTCTGATGGTATGGGGTTGCATGAGTGCGTGTGGCATGGGCAGCTTGCATGTCTGGAAAGGCACCATCAATGCAGAAAAATATATTCAGGTTCTAGAACAACATATGCTCCCTTCCAGACGTCATCTCTTTCAGGGAAGACCCTGCATTTTTCAACAAGATAATGCCAGACCACATTCTGCATCAATCACAACATCATGGCTGCGTAGGAGAAGGATCCGTACTGAAATGGCCAGTCTGCAGTCCAGATCTTTCACCTATAGAGAACATTTGGCGCATCATAAACAGGAAGGTGCAACAAAGAAGGCCCAAGACGATTGAACAGTTAGAGGCCTGTATTAGACAAGAATGGGAGAGCATTCCTATTTCTAAACTTGAGAAACTGGTCTCCTCAGTCCCCAGACGTCTGTTGAGTGTTGTAAGAAGAAGGGGAGATGCCACACAGTGGTGAAAATGGCCTTGTCCCAACTTTTTGGGGATTTGTTGACACCATGAAATTCTGATTCAACATATTTTTCCCTTAAAATGGTACATTTTCTCAGTTTAAACTTTTGTTCCGTGATTTATGTTCTATTCTGAATAAAATATTAGAAGTTGGCACCTCCACATCATTGCATTCAGTTTTTATTCACGATGTGTATAGTGTCCCAACTTTTTTGGAATCCGGTTTGTACGATCACCGAAGATCCTGAATACGCATAAATCCTCTGGAAACTAAATTTCTACACATCGCAGCCTGTAAAGAACTCCATCACACGTGGGACGCCACCAGTGATGCAATAAAAGCCGACACTACTCCATCTAAAACTGTGAGTAAAACAGCTCCGGCTTATTCTTGCTAACAGGCAGTAACATTGCAGCGACAATATACAGTGGGATTCGAAAGTTTGGGCAACCTTGTTAATCGTCATGATTTTCCTGTATAAATCGTTGGTTGTTACGATAAAAAATGTCAGTTAAATATATCATATAGGAGACACACACAGTGATATTTGAGAAGTGAAATGAAGTTTATTGGATTTACAGAAAGTGTGCTGTAATTGTTTAAACATAATTAGGCAGGTGCATAAATTTGGGCACCACAAAAAATAAGTGAAATCAATATTTAGTAGATCCTCCTTTTGTAGAAATTACAGCCTCTAAACGCTTCCTGCAGGTTCCAATGAGAGTCTGGATTCTGGTTGAAGGTATTTTGGACCATTCCTCTTTACAAAACGTCTTTAGTTCATTCAGGTTTGATGGCTTCCGAGCATGGACAGCTCTCTTTAAGTCACACCACAGATTTTCAATTAAATTCAGGTCTGGGGACTGAGGTGGTCATTCCAGAACGTTGTACTTGTTCCTCTGCATAAATGCCTTAGTGGATTTTGAGCAGTGTTTAGGGTCGTTGTCTTGTTGATAGATCCAGCCCCGGCGCAGCTTCAGCTTTGTCACTGATTCCTGGACATTGGTCTCCAGATCTGCTGATACTGAGTGGAATCCATGCGTCCCTCAACTTTGACAAGATTCCCAGTCCCTGCACTAGCCACACAGCCCCACAGCATGATGGAGCCACCACCATATTTTACTGTAGGTAGCAGGTGTTTTCCTTGGAATGCTGTGTTCTTTTTCCTCCATGCATAACGCCCCTTGTTATGGCCAAATAACTCAATTTTAGTTTCATCAGTCCACAGCACCTTATTCCAAAATGAAGCTGGCTTGTCCAAATGTGCTTTAGCCCACCTCAAGCGGCACTTTTTGTGCTGTGGGCGGAGAAAAGGCTTCCTCTGCTTCACTCTCGCACACAGCATCTCCTTGTATAAAGTGCGCCAAATGGTTGAACGATGCACAGTGACTCCATCTGCAGCAAGATGATGTTTTAGGTCTTTGGTGCTGGTCTGTGGATTGACTCTGACTGTTCTCACCATTCATCGCTTCTGTCTATCCGAGATTTTTCTTGGTCTGCCACTTCGAGCCTTAACTTGAACTGAGCCTGTGGTCTTCCATTTCCTCAATATGTTCCTAACTGTGGAAACAGACAGCTGAAATCTCTGAGACAGCTTTCTGTATCCTTCCCCTAAACCATGATGGTGAACAATCTTTGTCTTCAGGTAATTTGAGAGTTGTTTTGAGACCCCCATGTTGCTACTCTTCAGAGAAAATTAAGAGGAGGGAAACTTACAATTGACCCCCTTAAATACTCTTTCTCATAATTGGATTCACCTGTGTATGTAGGTCAGGGGTCACTGAGCTTACCAAGCCAATTTGAGTTCCAATAATTAGTTCTAAAGGTTTTGGAATCAATAAAATGACAACAGTGCCCAAATTTATGCACCTGCCTAATTTTGTTTAAACAATTATAGCACACTTTCTGTAAATCCAATAAACTTCATTTCACTTCTCAAATATCACTGTGTGTGTCTCCTATATGATATATTTAACTGACATTTTTTATCGTAACAACCAACGATTTATACAGGAAAATCATGACGATTAACAAGGTTGCCCAAACTTTCGCATCCCACTGTATGTGAAGTGACTATTAAGTCGCAAGGATACAAGTGACTATTTAAAAGACTGTACCCAAGTATCAAATCTACCTTTACCATTGAAATATTACTTACTGGGATATTGATTGGGTTAATTAACCCTTTTGGAAAGACATTATTGCACCGTATAATAGACCCTGAAACTCTGGTCAAAATACAGAAAACATTTATTATTTACTACTGTATTTAACATCTTATTAATTTAATCAATTATCAACTCCCTTGTCACTCTCTTCTCCACTCTCCCTCCCTTGTCACTCTCTTCTCCCCCCACCTCCCTTGTCACTCTCTTCTCCCCCCTCCCTCCCTCGTCACTCTCTTGTCCCCCCTCTCTTGTCACACTCTTCTCCCCCCCTCCCTCCCTTGTCACTCTCTTCTCCTTGTCACTCTCTCTTGGCCACGCTACATTAGAGGCGCTTCCCTCCTGTCAGTCCCTCTCTTCAGGCTGCACCCGGGCGGTGCACAATCATAGACGTGCCAGCCCGGGCAGTGCGGCAGCCGCCCGGTGCGGGGGATGGCCCGCCGTACTTAAAAAAAAAAATTGCGGCAGGACTCGCCCAGCCGCCACTTAACCAACGTTTTTTTTTTAACCACACGGGGCCGGTGCCCCCTGCTAAATTGCACCCTAGGCGGCTTCCTACAGCTACAACATGGTTAGCACTCCTTTTTTCTGAGATTTCTGAGTTTGGTTATCTAATCTAAGCAAACACCTTCAATTGTTTTTTAAATGGCTTTTGTCTCAAGATAATGAAATTAGTTAAGAAATTTGAGTTAACAGAGGGAGTGCTAACCCTGCTACATCTGTAGGTCGCCTTACTGGTGGCGCCGGCCCTGCCTGATTGACACTGCACGTACTATAGCATCTGTGTGTGTGATGACTCTACAGTACAGGTCTATGAGATGTAGCTTCCCATTGGTCCCCCTGCTTCCTGCATGTAAGGGCTGACAGGGAAGAGAGAGAGATGGCAGGGCAGAGAGGGGAGACAGGCTCAAGGTGAATCATATAGGAACACATGGAGACCCTGCAGTGTGAAAGTAGCCTTAATAAATAGCATAATATTTATAATGGCATGACCAATTGCACCTCTAAATAGTTCTTTAATGCAAAGACTTTAGAACTAGTAGGACCAGGCTCATTTTCACCTTAAGGACCAGGCCATTTTTTGCAAATCTGACCAGTGTCACTTTAAGTGCTGATAACTTTAAAACGCTTTTACTTATACAGGCCATTCTGAGATTGTTTTTTCGTCACATATTGTACTTCATGACACTGGTAAAATAAAGTCAAAGAAATTAATTTTTTTGCATAATAAAATACCTAATTTACCAAAAATTTGGAACAATTAGCAAATTTCAAAGTTTCAGTTTCTCTACTTCTGTAATACATAGTAATACCCCCAAAAATTGTGATGACTTAACATTCCCCATATGTCTACTTCATGTTTGAATTATTTTGGGAATGATATTTTATTTTTTGGGGATGTTACAAAGCTTAGAAGTTTAGAAGCAAATCTTGAAATTTTTCAGAAATTTACAAAAACCCAATTTTTAGGGACCACTACAGGTCTGAAGTCACTTTGCGAGGCTTACATAATAGAAACCGCCCAAAAATGACCCCATTCTATAAACTACACCCCTCAAGGTATTCAAAACTGATTTTACAAACTCCGTTAACCCTTTAGGTGTTGCACAAGAGTTATTGGCAAATGGGGATGAAATTTGAGAATTTCATTTTTTTGCCTAATTTTCCATTTTAACCCATTTTTTCCACTAACAAAGCAAGGGTTAACAGCCAAACAAGACTGTATCTTTATTGCCCTGACTCTGCCGTTTACAGAAACACCGCATATGTGGCCGTAAACTACTGTACGGCCACACAGCGGGGCGTAGAGTGAAAGGTGCGCCGTATGGTTTTTGGAAGGTTGATTTTTATGGACTGGTTTATTTACACCATGTCCCATTTGAAGCCCCCTGATGCACCCCTAGAGTAGAAACTCCCTAAAAGTGACCCCATCTAAGAAACTACACCCCTCAAGGTATTCAAAACTGGTTTTACATACGTCGTTAACCCTTTAGGTGTTGCACAAGAGTTATTGGCAAATGGGGATGAAATTAGAAAATTTCTTTTTTTGCCTTATTTTCCATTTTAACCCATGTTTTCCACTAACAAATCAAGGGTTAACAGCCAAACAAGACTGTATCTTTATTGCCCTAACTCTGCCGTTTACAGAAACACCGCATATGTGGCCGTAAACTACTGTACGGCCACACAGCGGGGCGTAGAGTGAAAGGTGCGCTGTATGGTTTTTGGAAGCCAGATTTTGCTGGACAGTTTTTTTGACACCATGTCCCATTTGAAGCCCCCTGATGCACCCCATAGAGTAGAAACTCCATAAAAGTGACCCCATCTAAGAAACTACACCCCTCAAGGTATTCAAAACTGATTTTACAAACTTTGTTAACCCTTTAGGTGTTGCGCAAGATTTAATGGAAAATAGAGATACAATTTCAAAATTTCACTTTTTTGGCAAATTTTCCATTTTAATATTTTTTTCCCAGTTACAAAGCAAGGGTTAACAGCCAAACAAAACTCATTATTTATGGCCCTGATTCTGTAGTTTACAGAAACACCTCATATGTGGTTGTAAACCGCTGTACGGGCACACGGCAGGGCGCAGAAGGAAAGGAATGCCATACGGTTTTTGGAAGGCAGATTTTGCTGGACTGGTTTTTTGACACCATGTCCCATTTGAAGCCCCCTGATGCACCCCTAGAGTAAAAACTCCATAAAAGTGACCCCATCTAAGAAACTACACCCCTCAAGGTATTCAAAACTGATTTTACAAACTTTGTTAACCCTTTAGGTGTTGCACAAGATTTAATGGAAAATAGAGATACAATTTCAAAATTTCACTTTTTTGGCAGATTTTCCATTTTAATATTTTTTTCCCAGTTACAAAGCAAGGGTTAACAGCCAAACAAAACTCATTATTTATGGCCCTGATTCTGTAGTTTACAGAAACACCTCATATGTGGTTGTAAACCGCTGTACGGGCACACGGCAGGGCGCAGAAGGAAAGGAATGCCATACGGTTTTTGGAAGGCAGATTTTGCTGGACTGGTTTTTTGACACCATGTCCCATTTGAAGCCCCCTGATGCACCCCTAGAGTAAAAACTCCATAAAAGTAACCCCATCTAAGAAACTACACCCCTCAAGGTATTCAAAACTGATTTTACAAACTTTGTTAACCCTTTAGGTGTTGCACAAGATTTAATGGAAAATAGAGATACAATTTCAAAATTTCACTTTTTTGGCAGATTTTCCATTTTAATATTTTTTTCCCAGTTACAAAGCAAGGGTTAACAGCCAAACAAAACTCATTATTTATGGCCCTGATTCTGTAGTTTACAGAAACACCTCATATGTGGTTGTAAACCGCTGTACGGGCACACGGCAGGGCGCAGAAGGAAAGGAATGCCATACGGTTTTTGGAAGGCAGATTTTGCTGGACTGGTTTTTTGACACCATGTCCCATTTGAAGCCCCCCTGATGCACCCCCAGAGTAGAAACTCCAAAAAAGTGACCCCATTTTAGAAAGTACGGAATAGGGTGGCAGTATTGTTGGTACTAGTTTAGGGTACATATAATTTTTGGTTGCTCTATATTACACTTTTTGTGCGGCAAGGTAACAAGAAATAGCTTTTTTGGCACGTTTTTTTTGTTGTTATTTACAACATTCATCTGACAGGTTAGATCACGTGGTAATTTTATAGAGCAGGTTGTCACGGACGCAGCGATACCTAATATGTATACAATTTTTTTTATTTATGTAAGTTTTATACAATAAATTCATTTTTAAAACCAAAAAATTGTTTAGTGTCTCCATAGTCCGAGAGCCATAGTTTTTTCAGTTTTTGGGCGATTATCTTGAGTAGGGTCTAATTTTTTGCGGGATGAGATGACAGTTTGATTGGCACTATTTTGGGGTGCATATGACTTTTTGATCGCTTGCTATTACACTTTTTGTAAGATGGCAAAAAATTGCTTTTTTTACACAGTTTTATTTTTATTTTTTTTACGGTGGTCATCTGAGGAGTTAGGTCATGTGATATTTTTATAGAGCCGGTCCATACGGACGCGGCAATACCTAATATGTATACTTTATTTTTATTTATGTAGGTTTTACACAATGATTTTATTTTTGAAACAAAAAAAATGATGTTTTAGTGTTTCCATAGTCTAAGAGCCATATTTTTTTCAGTTTTTGGGCGATTATCTTGAGTAGGGTCTATTTTTTTGCGGGATGAGATGACAGTTTGATTGGCACTATTTTGGGGTGCATATGACTTTTTGATCGCTTGCTATTACACTTTTTGTGACGTAAGATGGCAAAAAATTGCTTTTTTTACACAGTTTTATTTTTATTTTTTTTACGGTGGTCACATGAGGAGTTAGGTCATGTGATATTTTTATAGAGCCGGTCCATACGGACGCGGCAATACCTAATATGTATACTTTATTTTTATTTATGTAGGTTTTACACAATGATTTTATTTTTGAAACAAAAAAAATGATGTTTTAGTGTTTCCATAGTCTAAGAGCCATAGTTTTTTCAGTTTTTGGGCGATTATCTTGAGTAGGGTCTCATTTTTTGCGGGATGAGATGACGGTTTGATTGGTACTATTTTGGCGTACATGCGACTTTTTTGATCACTTTTATTACTTTTTTTGGGAAGTAAGGTGGGCAAAATTTCAATTTTCTCATAGTTTTTATTTTTTTATTTTTATGGCGTTCACTGTGCGGGGAAAGTAACATGACCGTTTTATAGATCAGGTCGTTACGGACGCGGCGATACCTAATATGTGTAGTTTATTTTATTTTTTTAATTTTTATTCAGTGATAAATGTTTTTTTTTTTATCTTAACTTTTTTCACTTATTTTTATTTTTTTTTGACCCAGACCCACTTGGTTCTTGAAGATCCAGTGGGTCTGATGTCTGTAAAATACAGTACAGAACCTATATAGGTATCTGTACTGTATTTTACTTACACTGAACAGATCTATGCTTTCAGCACAGATCTGTTCAGCACCATGGACAGCAGGACGCCTGAGCAGGCGTCCTGTTGCCATGGGAACCTTCCCCGTCTGCCACAACTTCGCAGACGGGGAAGGGTGAGGACTGGGGTGTCGGGGGGCTGTCTGGGGGCTCTCTCCCTCTCCCATCGGGGGGCTGCAAAGGCACAGCAGCCCCCCGATCGGAGAGGGAGGGAGCTCCCTCTTACTGTTAACCTTTTCCATACAGCGGTCCGTACGGACCGCTGTATGGAAAGGGTTAAACGGCTGACATCGCATCAACGATGTCAGCCGTTTATACCAGGGTGCCAGCAATGTGCTGGCACCCTGGTATACCCACTGTACACCAACGATTACGCAATGGGAGGCGGGCGGGGGATCGCGATCCCGCCTGCCGCACCGCCCGCCTCCCGCAACGCCCCCACCGCCTGCGACACCCCCCCTGCACCACCCGCCGCCATCAAATCATGCAGGGGTGCAGGGGGGGTGTACTATATCGATTTTAGGAACTCTAAAGCTTCTGATCCCCGCGGTCAGGGACCGCGGGGATCAGAAACTGCAAAAAGCGCAGCAAACCGCAGGTCTGAATTGACCTGCGGGTTGCTGCGATCGCCGACACGGGGGGGTCAAATGACCCCCCCTGGCATTTTAACAGGATGCCGGCTGAATGATTTCAGCCGGCATCCTGTTCAAATTAACCCCTGCGGCGCCGGAATGCCGATTTTAAAGTCAGGACGTACCGGTACGTCCTCGGTCCTTAAGGACTCGGGAAATAGGGCGTACCGGTACGTCCTCGGTCCTTAAGGGGTTAAAGGATATGAACACCATTGAAGGTATTTTCTATCATTGTAATCATTTTAGGCTGAAAATTATATTTCCAATCGGATGTTATTAAAAAAAGTTTCAACAGTTTTTTTCACTACAGCTTTTACTTTCAGTGTATTTACAGGATGCTTCTTTCTGCTGCACCACGAATCCATCAGGGAGCTGCTCTGTTGTCTGGATCTGTAGCCTTTATCGCTGAAATCCTGACAGCTCATAGACACTCATGTAAGCTAAATTCCGATCAAACAGTCTAGCAAAGGATAACAACAAGGTCACAAAATATATAGATGATTTTATAATAAAGTATGCACAATCAGCAATACATCTTCATTTGTTAAAGGGAACCTGTCACCGGGATTTTGGGTATAGAACTAAGGACATGGGTTGCTAGATGTCCGCTAGCACCTCCACAATATCTAGTCCCCATAGCTCTGTGTGCTTTTATTGTGTCAAAAAAACAGTTTAATACATATGCAAATTAACATAAAAGAGTCATATCTTACTTGTGTGACCAGAGAAGAGTCATATTTTCAAGCTCTGACTCATCTTAGGTTAATTTGCATATGTATCAAATCAGTTTTTATACACAATAAAAGCACACAGAGCTATGGGGACTGGGTATTGCGGATGTGCTAGCGGCCATCTAGCAACCCATGTTCTCAGCTGTATACCCAAAATCCAGGTGACAGGTTCCCTTTAACAAATGAAGATGTATTGCTGATTGTGCATACTTTATTATAAAATCATCTATATATTTTGTGACCTTGTTGTTATCCTTTGCTAGACTGAAAGGTAAAACTTTTTTCCATTGCCTTGGACCAGTTCTACACAATGACTGTAGCTGAAGCAGAGTTATTCTCTGCTCAGTGCAAGTGCAGCTTCCCACATATGTGTGTAAAGGGGACGCATCAAACATCTGTAATTGTTATGTATGGTATTCTCTATTTTCTGGCTGGCAATGTAATTACATCCATTCGCCCCTAGGTGGTGCTGGCACAACATAGTATATATAGTGGGGGTGTGTCTAGCTTAGAGAGGAGGAGAGAAACAGGCTAAAGTCATTATGTAACTGCTGTACTTCCCTCTGGACCCTGATCAAGCCTGGAGAAGACATCTACAAAAGACCAGCACCAGACAGTGAGTCTAAACACTGAGATGCAAGGAGACTAGTGAGGGTAACAGCTAAGGCTACTTTCACACTTGCATTTTGTGTGGATTCATCATAGACGGATCCGTTGAGATAATACAGCGGCCTTCATCCGTTCAGAACAGATCCGTTTGTATTATCTTTAACATAGCCAAGACCATAGCCAATCCGTCTTGAACACCATTGAAAGTCAATGGAGGACGGATCCGTTTTCTATTGTGCCAGATTGTGTCATAGAAAACGGATCCGTCCCCATTGACTTACATTGTGAGCCAGGAAGGATCCGTTTGGCTCAGTTTCGTCAGATGGACACAAAACGCTGCAAGCAGCGTTTTGTTGTCCGCCTCCAAAGCGGAATGGAGGCTGAACGGAGGCAAACTGATGCATTCTGAGCCGATCCTTTTCCATTCAGAATGCATTAGGGCAAAACTGATCAATTTTGGACCGCTTGTGAGATCCCTGAACGGATCTCACAAACGGAAAGCCAAAACGCCAGTGTGAAAGTAACCTTAACTAAGGCTTATGGACCTCATTAGCACCGTGATCAGGAGTAGCTTTCAGAGTGCCTGAACACAACCAGACAATTTAGGCCAAATTGTCATTATCGTTAACTTAACCTTCCGGGTCGGGTGGTAGAGAGAAAACATAAAATCAGTTTCTAGATGAGTTTCCTGCCAAATAATGAAGCAGATATGTTTGTCTGCCGGGAGGGGGACGCCCTTAAAGGAAAACCCCTAGATAAAAAATTATTAGCATCTTTAGTGCCAGTGTGCTGTGAAGTAAACATAGGATTTCTACCAGGATCCTTGCCTGCCAAGAGTCTACTCCTAAAAGGACAATTCCTCGAATACATTTGCCACTACCAGATAATAGGATTACCAGTGAACTTCTCATTTATGCTTACAAAAGCTTTCTATTGATGAACTGTACCAACTGTCCAGAGACTATTTGTTGCCCGTAAATGTTCAACTGGTTTACAACTACCGTCTTCTTATTCTTACTACCACTACTCTCAGCATTTGCACCTAACAGTGCTGGCGTCACGAACTAGCACCCTATACATCACCACCAAGGGCACCTCTACCAACATCTGGTTGGTGTTCCCTGCAACAGAGAGTGCCCCGGAGGATTTTGTGCTGTCTTTCCATCCACTGTACTGACAGCCCCAAGGGACAACTAAACCGTGAGTACTACTATCCTCGGCACCTCATTCACTAGTATGCTCACGCCCGAAATAACCCTTAGGGAGCCCTGGCACGCTGCACAAGCATGGGATATGCAGTATGGTCAAGTTTCTGGATTGAACCATCTACAACTTTGTTCCGGATGCAGTAGAGCATCAAGTGAAGCTGCCATTCTGTAAGGCTATAGGAGTGCAGCTCCAGCCTTTTTTGTGATGGCTCAAATATGGTATATTACCAATGAAGATACTGTAATTTAGAGTAGAATTTTTTTTTAAATTTGTATAAAATAATAAATTTTCATCTGCAATCTCAGCAGGAAACTAATATACAAATGCATGTAGAAGGTCTCATAAAATACAGGGCCTAATAAATGACTGAGATGTTCCTAATGTAAGAAAACATCCCTAACAAGATGAAATAAGTGCAGACGTTGAACTGGTTGCGTTTTCATTATTTCAGCAAAATTTCACTGTTAATAAGTGCGCTACTCAGTTTGACCCAATACCATTGCTCATCATTCCAATTTGAAGCTGTCACATTCAATACAACTCCCAAAATGTATGAGACGTTTGTTAATCAGACAGTCTTTACATAACTTAACATTATTTAAATAGATGCAACTTAAAAAATCCCTTATATAAAACAAATACATTTTAATTAATCTCCTTTAATTATTTCTATTAGTATGATCCTAGTAAATACTGTAGTTCTTAGTAAAAAAAAATATATTATGGCAACATTGCAGTAACACCTAAGGGTCCATTCACACATCCGTAAAATGGTTCCGCATCTGTTCCGCAAATTGCGGAACAGGTGCAAACCCATTAATTCTCTATGGAGCAGGAATGGATGCGGACAGCACAGTGTGCTGTCCGCATCCGCATTTACAGAGCGTGCCCCTGATCCGTAAATGCAGACAAGAATAGGCAGTTCTATGGGGGAGTCGGCCGGGTGTATTGCGGATCCACAATACACTACGGACGTGTGAATGGACCCTAAAAGTAATGTCACTTTGAGATGTCAGGTCTCTGACTAATTATCATTAGTGGAATTATCACCAGGCGCGTTTTAGTATCTGGTGATCAGAGCAAAATTTCACATTTTATAAGCCACAAAGGTGATTTTTTAAATATTTTATTTTCGGTCCAATGCTTTTTTTTCTTTATATATAGAGAGAGAGAGATAAGGTATAAGGATTGGCGTGTAGTGCTGCATTAATTTTTATTTATTTTACCCCACCCAATCTCCTTTCTGCAGACCAAAGAATAAGAATGTGCTTTCAGTGCCCACTAACAATAATGATGCCCATTTAATGCCCCTCAGACAGTGTGATATCCCTTTAGTGTCCCACATAGTATAATACCACCTCCCAAAAGGGTGATCCCTTGAAACCCCACACAGTATGAGACTCCTTAGTGCCCCTGACACATTTTGATGCCTCCTTAGTTCCTCCACACAGAGTGCCCCCTTACAGTAGGATGAAACCTTAGGAGCCTCTCACACAGAATGAGGCTCTCTTAAAAGCCCCCAGAACAAAGTGATGTTCTCTATGGGCCCCCCTCACATGGTATGATGTACCATTAAATGATTCCCTCACAAATTGATGCCCCTTAAATGTCCCCCACACAGTATTATGTACCTTTAAGTAAACTCCACGCAGTATGATGCCCTTTTAAATGGCCCTAACACAGTGCTGCCCCCTCAAGTTCTCTCCACACTGTAGGATGCTTCCTTAAGTAGCACCACAAACAGTGATGTCACATTCATAGATTATGCCCTCTTAGATGGCCTGGACATTGATGCCCCTCTAAAAGTTATGCACCCTTTAGTGGCCATCCTCAAAGAGTTTTGTCTACCTCCCCACCCAGTTATGCCCCCTAGATGACCCCACTAACAGTTATGCTCCCTTTAGTGGACCCCCACGGAGTCATGCACCTTTAGATGCCTTCCCACAAAGTTATGCTCCCATAGTGCTGCCCCCTCAAGTGCCTACACACATACTGATACCCATTTAGGTGGCCCCCAAACAGTGATGCTCCCTCATAGATTGTGCCCCTTAGCTAGCCCTCCACACACAATTATGCCCCCTTTAGTGCCCCCCTGACAGTTATGTCACCTTAGGTGTCCTCCCAATTATGCACAGATAGATGTCCCCCCACACATTTATTTCCCTTAAGTGGCCCCCCACACAGTTATGTCCCTTTACTGGCCCCCTCACAGTGATGCCCCATTAGATGTCCTCCCTTATAGAGTTATGCCACCTTAGATGGCCACATCACACACAGTTATGCCTGGACTACGGCTCTCTGCTTCACCACTCTGTTCAACTGGACATGCGTCCTCAGGAGGCAAATAGAGTTGAACACAGATCATGCAGGGGTTTGGACCACTGCAGTCCGGCAGTTGAGTACCCCTGGTCGGCATTCACAAACACAAGGAGTATGCCACACAAAACAGGGGTCAAATATAAATAACATAAGAAGACACTAATAGAACATCCATTCAAATATTGAATTAGCGACCCGGTTAGTGGGACCATTACGACAAAGTGTTGTCGCAAGTGCCGTGTGTACGTCACCCTTGCCATTTTTTGAAAAGTAGGCATAGTGAGGGAGGGAATAGGTGAGGTCAGCAGGCTTTGATAAATTTACCACCTAAGTCTGTTGGAAAGACAGACAATGATGCAGATTTACTAAGGCTACTTTCACACTAGCGTTCGATCGGATCCGTTCTGAACGGATCCGATCATATTAATGCAGACGGTGGCTCCGTTCAGAACGGATCCGTCTGCATTATATTGGCAAAAAAAAGCTAAGTGTGAAATTAGCCTGAGCGGATCCGTCCAGACTTTTACATTGAAAGTCAATGGGGGACGGATCCGCTTGAAGATTAAGCCATATTGTGGCATCTTCAAACGGATCCGTCCCCATTGACTTACATTGTAAGTCTGGACGGATCCGCACGCCTCCGCACGGCCAGGCGGACACCCGAACGCTGCAAGCAGCGTTCAGGTGTCCGCCTGCTGAGCGGAGCGGAGGCTGAACGCCGCCAGACTGATGCAGTCTGAGTGGATCCGCATCCATTCAGACTGCATCAGGGCTGGACGGAAGCGTTCGGGTCCGCTCGTGAGCCCCTTCAAACGGAGCTCACGAGCGGACAGCCGAACGCTAGTGTGAAAGTAGCCTTAGCCTGTAAAATGTGTAAATGTAGGTCCTGCTCCAGATTTATCACACTGGCTCAGACTTGGTGAGAAATGTAGTGCATGGCTTGACACTTTTCTCTATCTACAGTATATAGAAACTGTTGGTGGGCTTACTTTGAGATTACATTTTGCATCAAAATTGTGGGGCAATTTTGGTGCGAAATTTTCAATCTTAGATTACACCCTTTCCCATGAAGTCACGTACCTTTCCTGTTAATCCACTAATACAAATTCTTTTTTGGAATAGGCACAGAAATTTTCTCTAAACCAAGATGATCTACATTGTGCCACATTTTGGGGCAATATATGCCAAAATCTAGGTCTGTGCACATTAGTAAATGTGGGCCTCAGTTTTCTTTTTTTTTTAACCCTTTGCAATGGTAAAAGATCATGTGACGGACCATGTGATGACCGGAGTGACATCACCACAGGTCCTTTTCCTGCACATAGCAAAAAAAGAAGACAGAAGAGAAGCCGGGCTGCGTGATCAAGTGGATTAAGGTGAGTTCAATTATTATTATTATTTTTAACCCCTTCAGCACTATTGTACTATGCATTCTGTATTCAGAATGCTATTATTTTCCCTTATATCCATGTTATAAGGGAAAATAATAATGATCGGGTCTCCATCCCGATCGTCTCCTAGGAACCGTGCGTGAAAATCGCACCACATCCACACTTGCTTGCGGATGCTTGCGATTTTCACGCAATCCCATTCATTTCTATGGGTCCTGCGTTACGTGAAAAATGCACAAAGAGGAGCATGCTGCGATTTTCGCACAAGTGATGTGCGAAAATTACCGCTCGTGTGCACAGCCCCATAGAAATGAATGGGTCAGGATTCAGTGCGGGTGCAATGCTTTCAACTCACGCATTACTCGCGGAATACTCGCCCGTATGAAAGGGGCCTAAGAGGTTGCCGTTTCTGTTAATTCATTTGACTAAAAAAGAAACATGCAAGAAGGTCAAAAAAGAAACAATTTCTAGTATTTTTATATGTCATAATCTCTGGTTTGAATTCCGGCAGGCTGTTCGGGCAGAGAACAGCCAGCCATAATTCTCCGGATCTGATGCTGCCGGATGCGGATTAAGTATAATGAGGTCTGGCGGAGATCCGTACGCATTCCGGCAGACAAGCAGAGAACCTGTATGCTGTGGTTTGTGTCCAGTCGATCCTCCGCTTGTCTGCCGGAACGGCCATGCCAGAGTTTCACACCGGAGGTGTCATAGTAGCCTGAAGCAGATTCCCTAAACACACACACAAAAAATAGACAAGCAAATGGCAAACATAAAAGATGGTTTGATTTGCTGAACTTGTCTAAATCCAGCAACAATTTAAGATTGGACAAAGTTGGACCTATAAATGAAATATAAAAGCACAGGTCTTTCTATATAAGTAATGCAATCCAAGATTAAGATTTCTAGGCAGAGGTATTTAACTTTTAACCTTTTCTAGAGATAAAAATGGGTCAGTCATTCATTTAAGTGGGTGTAATTTGACCATTATAAATGAGGCCAGCCAAACTAGGTAGTAGAAAGCAATGCATCAAATGGTTTGGGTGATGCACATACATTCCAGTAAATGCATTTACTGGACATGCCAACATACTCTTTTTATTTTATTTTTTACTTTATGTCCTTGTATTTTTAGATTTAATTTATAATATTTAGAAAAATAAAAACAATAACACGGTCTATCAGTTTAAAAAAAAAAAAATCATATTTGGTTTTTGGTTTCTATGTGCATAGGTTGCAATACAATAGATGTTATTAAAGAGACACTTCCATCAAACATTTTTATGACATATCAACAACCTATATGTGAATATTCTATTTAATTTATTTTATAAAAATAGGTGTATGGTTCTCTAGAAATTATTTAAGTCACTCCATGTATGTTAGTCCCTTTGTAGACCCTCACATAGAGTGAGTCTGTCAGCCTGAAATTCACAGTTAAGCCAGGCACAAGATCTTGTAGAGCTAGCTCAGCTGAATGAAGTGGTACATATTACTATGTGATCCATTTCTATATTCTGGGGGGAAAGTATTTTTAATCCAAATGCAAGGACAGACCCCAGTAGCTCTTTTCACTCTCGCTCCTCATGCTTCCTGTCATCACCTACCTCTCCTTCTTGATTTTAATGGTCAAGTTCCTGTATAGTTATCTGGTCTGAAGAAGTGTAACAGACACTTGGCTTTGGGCTATCCCTAGGGGTGTTATCCTGGCAGTCTTTGCTGCAGAGGACCTATCAGAACACTACCTTTTGGGATATTTCTGGTATAGTTAGCAGCTGACCCATGGGGGTCAGATACACCAGTGGGAAGCACTGAAGGGTCAAGCAATATTCATAGTCAGGGCAGGTAGAGTTTGTGTGTGTCCAGGAGACTAGTCCATGGTCAGGCAGGTGGCAGTGGGTCAACACGAGAGACAGGCTAAGGTCAAGACAGGCAGCAGAAAATCAGAGTCAGTAACACAGGCAGATGTACAGTACATAGGCAGACATTCAGAATAGGACACCTGTACTAGTAACTAGTGAAATAGGAAACCAGCCATTAATATTGATGACTAACGTTGGATAAGTCATCAATATCTGATTGGTGGGATTCCGACACCCCTGCTAATCAGCTGTTTGAAAAGGAATCAACACTCCATGCGAGTGCTGCAGCAGTGGGCAAGGGACACCAGCGCAAGAAGAGGGAGGGCCTGGCAAGGAAATCAAGAGGAGGAATGGTATACAGAGTGGCTTGGAACCACCATTGATGCACTTAACTGCTTATTTACATATAGCGTACTATTTTTAAAGGGAACCTGTTACCACCTAATGACCCCCAAATGCCCACAGTATCTCACAGTTTTAGTTATCCTGTCTTCAATAATGTCTTTGGCTTTTTCAGCCGATGGACAAGATTTCTGCAAAATAAGTTTATTTTCCCCACTCGGCATATGCAAATGAGCTGCTTGAAGTCAAGTCTTGATTCCCCAAGTCAAGCTTGCCATGCCCCCTTCTTGCCTCTTTACTTTTATTGGACACCTGTGTTATTTTTTGTCAGATGCAATGCACCTGAGATCCCACACATGCGCTGCCCTTTATTGTTTTTGGTGTCTGCACAGTAAGCCCAGCTGGAGTGTACTTGGCTTCAGAGGCTCAATGCACAGAGAATTTTCTCTGGCGCACTCACTCCACGGAGTTGGCCAAGTAGACTGCGGCTGGGTTGACTGCGAAGGCGCTGAAAATAATAGAGGATGGCATTGGCTCTCAGCTTCATCACGTGTGCCCAAAAAAAAACAACAGGTGTCAATCAAGAGTGAAGAGGCAGGAAGAGGGCACACCAGCTTGACTTGGAGTGTTAAAACCACTTCCCCCTTGACTTAAAACAGTTCATTTGCATATATTGAGCAGGGGAAATAAAGTTGTTTTGCAGCAAACTTGTCCATCAGATGAAACAGCCAAATACATCATTGGAGACAGGATGACTATAGATGTGATTACAGTTGGGAGGGCATTGTGGTGGTGACAGGTTCCTTTTAACATTGTACAGCACATAATGCTGGTCAGTACCGGCTAATAACCTGACTCCCGGTAGATTGGTCCATTCACTCATGTGTTCTCTATATCATCACAAATGGCTCCCTTAATTCAAATGTTCCATATGTCATGTCTGCAGGAAGGGCTACACAAGGTCATATGCTATCCACCTCAACCGGTCCTAGTGGCGGCAGTGCGGGATATCACTGCTTTGTTCCTTTTCTTCATATCCACATGAAAGGAAAATTCTTGTAACACATACCTTTAAGACGAAGTTGCCAGTTGGCCAGAATAACAATTAATGATAAGCACCATTTTATATTTAATAGCAAAAATTCTGATTCACTTAACTTTTGACAAACATCGTAGAAAAGTTGACAACTTTACATTAGGGAATAAGATAATGATTCTTTAATTTGTAATTAACTAGTAAGTAAAATTGCAAAGCACAACATATGAGAATTAAAGTGATGTTTTTACGCCTGGATTTTTAATTGCTCGCAGGCAGCAATAGGTCAATCTCATAAGTAAAGATTAATGCCTCCTCTCTTCAGTTTTAACAATGGTAGCAAATACAGCAGTTGTTTGCCGGTCACGTTTCACATGGAACACGTAAGTGTGCTAAGAGAGCCCTCCCTCTGACGTGTATGCGATAATCTTACCTACCACAAGTATATAAATTAGATTTAAATGTGAACAGAAAGCATCTAACATGAAATAATTAGTCCAAGCAAGAAAAAAACTCTTAAATTGACATTAAACATGGTAAGTGTTTTATTACAGACCTTGCATTTGTACTGCATTATGAGTCATATATCATCTCAACAACCCTTAACGGTTTTTGCTAATATGTTCTCCAGGGAATGATGAATTTCCAGAAATGATGGCGCCCTCAAGTGGAAATAAGAGCGATTGTAATACTTTGCATCATGTAATCTGTTAGATTTTGAACATCTATGCTACATTTTGTAGGTAAAATATTTACATACAAAATGTTACGGAAATGTATATTCAAGTATGAGATCTGAAATGAGCCCCTGGAGAGAGACTGAATTGTGCTCTGTCATGCTTAATATGAAATTAGTAACAGAAAGTGGATGTGACACTATATTTTTGAGTGTATAGATTTTTATTGATTCATTCTAGAATGAAAAAGAAATTAAGTTAATACATAAAACATGTGCACAAAATACCAGCACACTAACTAGGTGAAACCCTTATGCTGCAAGGTACAGCAAAGATACTTAAAGGAGTTGTCCACTTTTTGTGATTTTTAGAAATGTCCTGGAAATAATCTGATCTTAGTATGACCACTGCTGCAGCAGCCCCACCAAACTAAGTAATTAGTGACAAAGAGTGACCAAGAATGGTAACTCTGGCTAAGCTCCAAAAATCCTGTGTGCAGATGGGAGAAACTTCCAGAAGGTCAGCCATCACTGCAGTACTTCACCAATATGGAGAAGCCTCTCCTCAGTAAAAGATAAATGAAAGGCCTTTTCATTTATAAAAAAAAAGATAAATGAAAGCATTATGTCTGGAGGAAACCAGACACTGGTCATTACCTGCCTAATATAATCCTCTACAGTGAAGCAAGATGGTGGCAGCATCATGCTGTGGGGTGTTTTTCAGTGGCTGAGACAAGAGACTGGTCAGAGTTGAGGGAAAGCTGAATGGACCTAAGTAAAAAGATATTTTTAATGAAAACCTGACCCAGAGTGCTCCAGATCTTAGACTGAGCCGAAGGTTCACCTTCCAACAAGACAATTACCCTAAGCACACAGCCAAGAAAACACAGGAATGGCTTAGGGACAACCCTGTAAATATCTTTGAGTGGCCCAGCCAGAGGCCTAACTTGAACTTGACAAGGCCTGAAAATGGTTGTCCACCAACGGTCCCCATCCAACCTGACAGAGCTTAACGACATCCCGACTGCCCATAGACTATAAACGTCCTGGGTGGTCAGGTTTATCTCTGAATGGATGTTCTGTAATGTCCTTTCAGAGATCACAGCTGCAAGCTAATAGTGCAGCTGCTGTGCTGGGGGCCCGCTGTCTGTAACAGCAGGGCACCACATAGAGAAGGCAGGGACCGTTCCTGTGTGTCCCTGCCTTCTAGATCACTGTATACACAGCGCTGCATGAGCACTATGTATACAACTAAGGAAGCAATGTGCCGCTTCCTGTTCCTGGCCGCCGGTCATGTGACCACCAGGGCCAGGGGAATGCAGGAGCTGTCGGGTCTTCCATAGACCTCGATCAAATAGGGCTACTATGTCATCCCCAGCTACAAGTTAAATGACCCCCATAGGTCTAGTGGAACCTAAATAAAAAATAATAAAATTAAAAAGCATTTGATAAAAAACTTTTTCCCAATGAAGTCATAAAAAAAAAATAGAAAAATAGAAAAAAAATAGCCATATTTGATATCACTGCGTCCTTTCGACTAGCTCTATAAAAATATCACATGCTCTACCTCATCAGGTGAACGACATGAAAACAAACATTATGCCAAAACAGCTTTTATTCACCTCACCTCCCAAAAAACATAATATCAATTGATCAAAAAGTCGCATTTACCCTAAAATGGTAGCAATAAAAATGTCATCCTCATCCTGCAAAAAACAAGCCCTCACACAAGGTCATAGCCAAAAAAAGGTGAAAAACATAGCTGTAGGAAAATGGCAACACATAAACATGATTTTCTTTTTCCTAAAAATGCCTTTATTGTACAAAATGTAAAAAAATAGACTATTTGACATTGCCACATCGTTATGACTGGCTCTATAAAAATATCATATGATCTACCACATCAAGTGAATGTCGTTAAAAAAAATTATGCCAAAACAGCTTTTTTAGTCACCTCCCAAAAACATAATATCGACTAATCAAAAAGTCGTATGTACCCCAAAATTGTAGCAATTAAAATGTCACCTCATCCCGCAAAAAACGAGCTATCATACAAGACCATAGCCCAAAAAATGCAAAAATGCAAAAATGCTCTTTGAGTAGGGATGAGCGAACTCGAACTGTATAGTTCGGGTTCGTACCGAATTTTGGGGTGTCCGTGACACGGACCCGAACCCGGACATTTTCGTAAAAGTCCGGGTTCGGGTTCGGTGTTCGTCGCTTTCTTGGCGCTTTTGTGATGCTTTCTTGGCGCTTTTTGAAAGGCTGCAAAGCAGCCAATCAACAAGCGTCATACTACTTGCCCCAAGAGGCCGTCACAGCCATGCCTACTATTGGCATGGCTGTGATTGGCCAGAGCACCATGTGACCCAGCCTCTACTTAAGCTGGAGTCACATAGCGCCGCCCGTCACTCTGCTCTGATTAGCGTAGGGAGAGGTTGCGGCTGCGACAGTAGGGCGAGATTAGGCAGATTAACTCCTCCAAAGGACTTGATTAATTGATCGATCTGCAGCTGTGGATCATTGAGCTGCTGAAATTCAATTGCTCACTGTTTTTAGGCTGCCCAGACCGTTTGTCAGTCACTTTTTTCTGGGGTGATCGGCGGCCATTTTGTGTCTTGTGCGGTGCTGCGACCAAGTGCATCCAAGCTGCGACCAAGTGCATTTAACCTTCAATGGTGTGGTTGTTTTTTGGCTAAAGCCTACATCAGGGTGAAGCTGTCACACCAAGTGCATTTAACCAGCAATAGTCTGTTTATTTTTTGGCCATATACTACATCAGGGGCAAGCTGCGCCCGTCACCAAGTGCATTTAACCCTCAATGGTGTGGTTGTTTTTTGGCTAAAGCCTACATCAGGGTGAAGCTGTCACACCAAGTGCATTTAACCAGCAATAGTCTGTTTATTTTTTGGCCATATACTACATCAGGGGCAAGCTGCGCCCGTCACCAAGTGCATTTAACCCTCAGTAGTGTGGTTGATCAAGCTATCACACCAAGTGCATTTAACCAGCAATAGTCTGTTCATTTTTTGGCCATATACTAAATCAGGGGCAAGCTGCGCCCGTCACCAAGTGCATTTAACCAGCAATAGTCTGTTCATTTTTTGGCCATATACTACATCAGGGGCAAGCTGCGCCCGTCACCAAGTGCATTTAACCCTCAGTAGTGTGGTTGGTCAAGCTGTGACACCAAGTGCATTTAACCAGCAATAGTCTGTTCATTTTTTGGCCATATACTACATCAGGGGCAAGCTGCGCCCGTCACCAAGTGCATTTAACCCTCAGTAGTGTGGTTGGTCAAGCTGTCACACCAAGTGCATTTAACCAGCAATAGTCTGTTCATTTTCTGGCCATATACTACATCAGGGGCAAGCTGCGCCTGTCACCAAGTGCATTTAACCCTCAATGGTGTGGTTGTTTTTTGGCTAAAGCCTACATCAGGGTGAAGCTGTCACACCAAGTGCATTTAACCAGCAATAGTCTGTTCATTTTTTGGCCATATACTAAATCAGGGGCAAGCTGCGCCCGTCACCAAGTGCATTTAACCAGCAATAGTCTGTTCATTTTTTGGCCATATACTACATCAGGGGCAAGCTGCGCCTGTCACCAAGTGCATTTAACCCTCAATGGTGTGGTTGTTTTTTGGCTAAAGCCTACATCAGGGTGAAGCTGTCACACCAAGTGCATTTAACCAGCAATTGTCTGTTTATTTTTTGGCCATATATATACTACATCAGGGGCAAGCTGTGCCCGTCACCAAGTACATTTAACCCTCAGTAGTGTGGTTGGTCAAGCTGTCACACCAAGTGCATTTAACCAGCAATAGTGTGGTTATTTTTTGGCCATATCCCAGTCTAATTCTGTCACTAAATCCATACCGGTCACCCAGCGCCTAAATACTAGGCCTCAAATTTATATCCCGCTAAATCTGTCATTACCGCTGTCCTGTTGTGGATGGGCAAGTTATTTAGTGTCCGTCAAAGAACATTTTTTGTTCAGGGTTGAAATACAATTCCCAATTTAGCAATTTCATAATTTAGTGGTTTCTGCTATATCAGAGCTATTTGAAATCTATCCCTAAAAGGGTATATAATATTCAAGGTGCACATAGGGTCATTCAGAATAACTTCACACACACGCTACTGTGCATTTCCAAGTCTAATTCTGTTAGTAAATCCATACCGGTCACCCAGCGCCTAAATACAAGGCCTCAAATTTATATCCCGCTAAATCTGTCGTTACCGCTGTACTGTTGTGGCTGGGAAAGTTATTTAGTGTCCGTCAAAGCACATTTTTTGTTCTGGGTTGAAATACAATTCCCAATTTAGCAATTTCATAATTTAGTGGTTTCTGCTATATCAGAGCTATTTGAAATCTATCCCTAAAAGGGTATATAATATTCAAGGTGCACATAGGGTCATTCAGAATAACTTCACACACACGCTACTGTGCATTTCCAAGTCTAATTCTGTTAGTAAATCCATACCGGTCACCCAGCGCCTAAATACTAGGCCTCAAATTTATATCCCGCTAAGGCTGGGTTCAGACCTGAGCGTCCTGACCTGAGCGCTGTGTATGCGCGATTCTCCGGCGTCTCACCTACGCGGCTCCAGTAGTATGCGAACGCCCATTGTCGCGCGTTCCCGGAAGTCTATGTACGGGAACGCGCGACAAGACGCCCCAAAGTCGCTCATGTACTTTTTTGAGCGTCGGGCGTTTTACAGCGCGTTCGTACGCGCTGTAAAACGCCCAGGTGAGAACCATTCCCATAGGGAAGCATTGGTTTCTCCTTGTTGAGCGTTTTACAGCGCGTAGGAACGCGCTGTAAAACGCTCAGGTGTGAACCCAGCCTAAATCTCTCGTTACCGCTGTCCTGTTGTGGATGGGAAAGTTATTTAGTGTCCGTCAAAGCACATTTTTTGTTCTGGGTTGAAATACAATTCCCAATTTAGCAATTTCATAATTTAGTGGTTTCTGCTATATCAGAGCTATTTGAAATCTATCCCTAAAAGGGTATATAATATTCAAGGTGCACATAGGGTCATTCAGAATAACTTCACACACACGCTACTGTGCATTTCCAAGTCTAATTCTGTTAGTAAATCCATACCGGTCACCCAGCGCCTAAATACTAGGCCTCAATTTTATATCCCGCTAAATCTCTCGTTACCGCTGTCCTGTTGTGGATGGGAAAGTTATTTAGTGTCCGTCAAAGCACATTTTTTGTTCTGGGTTGAAATACAATTCCCAATTTAGCAATTTCATAATTTAGTGGTTTCTGCTATATCAGAGCTATTTGAAATCTATCCCTAAAAGGGTATATCATATTCAAGGTGCACATAGGGTCATTCAGAATAACTTCACACACACGCTACTGTGCATTTCCAAGTCTAATTCTGTTAGTAAATCCATACCGGTCACCCAGCGCCTAAATACTAGGCCTCAAATTTATATCCCGCTAAATCTCTCGTTACCGCTGTCCTGTTGTGGATGGGAAAGTTATTTAGTGTCCGTCAAAGCACATTTTTTGTTCTGGGTTGAAATACAATTCCCAATTTAGCAATTTCATAATTTAGTGGTTCCTGCTATATCAGAGCTATTTGAAATCTATCCCTAAAAGGGTATATAATATTCAAGGTGCACATAGGGTCATTCAGAATAACTTCACACACACGCTACTGTGCATTTCCAAGTCTAACTCTGTCACTAAATCCATACCGGTCACCCAGCGCCTAAATACTAGGCCTCAAATTTATATCCCGCTGAATTTGAATACAATACATTGGGCCAAATAATATTTTTGTTGTTGTGGTGAAGCATAACAATGAGGAAAACATCTAGTAAGGGACGCGGACGTGGACATGGTCGTGGTGGTGTTAGTGGACCCTCTGGTGCTGGGAGAGGACGTGGCCGTTCTGCCACATCCACACGTCCTAGTGTACCAACTACCTCAGGTCCCAGTAGCCGCCAGAATTTACAGCGATATATGGTGGGGCCCAATGCCGTTCTAAGGATGGTAAGGCCTGAGCAGGTACAGGCATTAGTCAATTGGGTGGCCGGCAGTGGATCCAGCACGTTCACATTATCTCCCACCCAGTCTTCTGCAGAAAGCGCACAGATGGCGCCTGAAAACCAACCCCATCAGTCTGTCACATCACCCCCATGCATACCAGGGAAACTGTCTCAGCCTCAAGTTATGCAGCAGTCTCTTATGCTGTTTGAAGACTCCGCTGGCAGGGTTTCCCAAGGGCATCCACCTAGCCCTTCCCCAGCGGTGAAAGACATAGAATGCACTGACGCACAACCACTTATGTTTCCTGATGATGAGGACATGGGAATACCACCTCAGCATGTCTCTGATGATGACGAAACACAGGTGCCAACTGCTGCGTCTTTCTGCAGTGTGCAGACTGAACAGGAGGTCAGGGATCAAGACTGGGTGGAAGACAATGCAGGGGACGATGAGGTCCTAGACCCCACATGGAATGAAGGTCGTGCCACTGACTTTCACAGTTCGGAGGAAGAGGCAGTGGTGAGACCGAGCCAACAGCGTAGCAAAAGAGGGAGCAGTGGGCAAAAGCAGAACACCCGCCGCCAAGAGACTCCGCCTGCTACTGACCGCCGCCATCTGGGACCGAGCACCCCAAAGGCAGCTTCAAGGAGTTCCCTGGCATGGCACTTCTTCAAACAATGTGCTGACGACAAGACCCGAGTGGTTTGCACGCTGTGCCATCAGAGCCTGAAACGAGGCATTAACGTTCTGAACCTGAGCACAACCTGCATGACCAGGCACCTGCATGCAAAGCATGAACTGCAGTGGAGTAAACACCTTAAAACCAAGGAAGTCACTCAGGCTCCCTCTGCTACCTCTTCTGCTGCTGCCGCCTCGGCCTCTTCCTCTGCCTCTGGAGGAACGTTGGCACCTGCCGCCCAGCAAACAGGGGATGTACCACCAACACCACCACCTCCGTCACCAAGCGTTTCAACCATGTCACACGGCAGCGTTCAGCTCTCCATCTCACAAACATTTGAGAGAAAGCGTAAATTCCCACCTAGCCACCCTCGATCCCTGGCCCTGAATGCCAGCATTTCTAAACTACTGGCCTATGAAATGCTGTCATTTAGGCTGGTGGACACAGACAGCTTCAAACAGCTCATGTCGCTTGCTGTCCCACAGTATGTTGTTCCCAGCCGCCACTACTTCTCCAAGAGAGCCGTGCCTTCCCTGCACAACCAAGTATCCGATAAAATCAAGTGTGCACTGCGCAACGCCATCTGTAGCAAGGTCCACCTAACCACAGATACGTGGACCAGTAAGCACGGCCAGGGACGCTATATCTCCCTAACTGCACACTGGGTAAATGTAGTGGCAGCTGGGCCCCAGGCGGAGAGCTGTTTAGCGCACGTCCTTCCGCCGCCAAGGATCGCAGGGCAACATTCTTTGCCTCCTGTTGCCACCTCCTCCTTCTCGGCTTCCTCCTCCTCTTCTTCCACCTGCTCATCCAGTCAGCCACACACCTTCACCACCAACTTCAGCACAGCCCGGGGTAAACGTCAGCAGGCCATTCTGAAACTCATATGTTTGGGGGACAGGCCCCATACCGCACAGGAGTTGTGGCGGGGTATAGAACAACAGACCGACGAGTGGTTGCTGCTGGTGAGCCTCAAGCCCGGCCTGGTGGTGTGTGATAATGGGCGAAATCTCGTTGCAGCTCTGGGACTAGCCAATTTGACGCACATCCCTTGCTTGGCGCATGTGCTGAATTTGGTGGTGCAGAAGTTCATTCACAACTACCCCGACATGTCAGAGCTGCTGCATAAAGTGCGGGCCGTCTGTTCGCGCTTCCGGCGTTCACATCCTGCTGCTGCTCGCCTGTCTGCGCTACAGCGTAACTTCGGCCTTCCCGCTCACCGCCTCATATGCGACGTGCCCACCAGGTGGAACTCCACCTTGCACATGCTGGACAGACTGTGCGAGCAGCAGCAGGCCATAGTGGAGTTTCAGCTGCAGCACGCACGGGTCAGTCGCACTACAGAACAGCACCACTTCACCACCAATGACTGGGCCTCCATGCGAGACCTGTGTGCCCTGTTGCGCTGTTTCGAGTACTCCACCAACATGGCCAGTGGCGATGACACCGTTATCAGCGTTACAATACCACTTCTATGTCTCCTTGAGAAAACACTTAGGGCGATGATGGAAGAGGAGGTGGCCCAGGAGGAGGAGGAGGAGGAGGAGGAAGAGGGGTCATTTTTAGCACTTTCAGGCCAGTCTCTTCGAAGTGACTCAGAGGGAGGTTTTGGCAACAGCAGAGGCCAGGTACAAATGTGGCCAGACAGGGCCCACTACTGGAGGACGAGGATGAGGAGGAGGTGGAGGAGGATGAGGATAAAGCATGGTCACAGCGGGGTGGCACCCAACGCAGCTCGGGTCCATCACTGGTGCGTGGCTGGGGGGAAAGGCAGGACAATGACGATACGCCTCCCACAGAGGACAGCTTGTCCTTACCCCTGGGCAGCCTGGCACACATGAGCGACTACATGCTGCAGTGCCTGCGCAACGACAGCAGAGTTGCCCACATTTTAACCTGTGCGGACTACTGGGTTGCCACCCTGCTGGATCCACGCTACAAAGACAATGTGCCCACCTTACTTCCTGCACTGGAGCGTGATAGGAAGATGCGCGAGTACAAGCGCACGTTGGTAGACGCGCTACTGAGAGCATTCCCAAATGTCACAGGGGAACAAGTGGAAGCCCAAGGCCAAGGCAGAGGAGGAGCAAGAGGTCGCCAAGGCAGCTGTGTCACGGCCAGCTCCTCTGAGGGTAGGGTTAGCATGGCAGAGATGTGGAAAAGTTTTGTCAACACGCCACAGCTAACTGCACCACCACCTGATATGCATCGTGTTAGCAGGAGGCAACATTTCACTAACATGGTGGAACAGTACGTGTGCACACCCCTCCATGTACTGACTGATGGTTCGGCCCCATTCAACTTCTGGGTCTCTAAATTGTCCACGTGGCCAGAGCTAGCCTTTTATGCCTTGGAGGTGCTGGCCTGTCCGGCGGCCAGCGTTTTGTCTGAACGTGTATTCAGCACGGCAGGGGGCGTCATTACAGACAAACGCAGCCGCCTGTCTACAGCCAATGTGGACAAGCTGACGTTCATAAAAATGAACCAGGCATGGATCCCACAGGACCTGTCCGTCCCTTGTCCAGATTAAACATTAACTACCTCCCCTTAACCATATATTATTGGACTCCAGGGCACTTCCTCATTCAATCCTATTTTTATTTTCATTTTACCATTATATTGCGAGGCTACCCAAAGTTGAATGAACCTCTCCTCTGTCTGGGTGTCGGGGCCTAAATATATGCCAATGGACTGTTCCAATGTTGGGTGACGTGAAGCCTGATTCTCTGCTATGACATGCAGACTAATTCTCTGCTGACATGAAGCCAGATTGTCTGTTACGGGACCTCTCTCCTCTGCCTGGGTGCTGGGCCTAAATATCTGACAATGGACTGTTGCAGTGGTGGCTGACGTGAAGCCTGATTTTCTGCTATGACATGCAGACTGATTCTCTGCTGACATGAAGCCAGATCCTCTGTTACGGGACCTCTCTCCTCTGCCTGGGTGCTGGGCCTAAATATATGCCAATGGACTGTTGCAGTGGTGGCTGACGTGAAGCCTCATTCTCTGCTATGACATGCAGACTAATTCTCTGCTGACATGAAGCCAGATTGTCTGTTACGGGACCTCTCTCCTCTGCCTGGGTGCTGGGCCTAAATATATGCCAATGGACTGTTGCAGTGGTGGCTGACGTGAAGCCTCATTCTCTGCTATGACATGCAGACTAATTCTCTGCTGACATGAAGCCAGATTGTCTGTTACGGGACCTCTCTCCTCTGCCTGGGTGCTGGGCCTAAATTTATGACAATGGACTGTTGCAGTGGTGGGTGACGTGAAGCCTGATTCTATGCTATGACATGCAGACTGATTCTCTGCTGACATGAAGCCAGATCCTCTGTTACGGGACCTCTCTCCTCTGCCTGGGTGCTGGGCCTAAATTTATGAAAATGGACTCTTACAGTGGTGGGTGACGTGAAGCCTGATTCTCTGCTATGACATGAAGACTGATTCTCTGCTGACATGAAGCCAGATTGTCTGTTACGGGACCTCTCTCCTCTGCCTGGGTGCTGGGCCTAAATATATGCCAATGGACTGTTGCAGTGGTGGCTGACGTGAAGCCTCATTCTCTGCTATGACATGCAGACTAATTCTCTGGTGACATGAAGCCAGATCCTCTGTTACGGGACCTCTCTCCTCTGCCTGTGTGCTGGGCCTAAATATATGTCAATGGACTGTTGCACTGGTGGCTGACGTGAAGCCTGATTCTCTGCTATGATATGAAGACTGATTCTCTGCTGACATGAAGCCAGATTGTCTGTTACGGGACCTCTCTCCTCTGCCTGGGTGCTGGGCCTACATATATGCCAATGGACTGTTGCAGTGGTGGCTGACGTGAAGCCTCATTCTCTGCTATGACATGCAGACTAATTCTCTGCTGACATGAAGCCAGATTGTCTGTTACGGGACCTCTCTCCTGTGCCTGGGTGCTGGGCCTAAATTTATGACAATGGACTGTTGCAGTGGTGGGTGACGTGAAGCCTGATTCTCTGCTATGACATGCAGACTGATTCTCTGCTGACATGAAGCCAGATCCTCTGTTACGGGACCTCTCTCCTCTGCCTGGGTGCTGGGCCTAAATTTATGAAAATGGACTCTTACAGTGGTGGGTGACGTGAAGCCTGATTCTCTGCTATGACATGAAGACTGATTCTCTGCTGACATGAAGCCAGATTGTCTGTTACGGGACCTCTCTCCTCTGCCTGGGTGCTGGGCCTAAATATATGCCAATGGACTGTTGCAGTGGTGGCTGACGTGAAGCCTCATTCTCTGCTATGACATGCAGACTAATTCTCTGCTGACATGAAGCCAGATTGTCTGTTACGGGACCTCTCTCCTCTGCCTGGGTGCTAGGCCTAAATTTATGACAATGGACTGTTGCAGTGGTGGGTGACGTGAAGCCTGATTCTCTGCTATGACATGCAGACTGATTCTCTGCTGACATGAAGCCAGATCCTCTGTTATGGGACCTCTCTCCTCTGCCTGGGTGCTGGGCCTAAATTTATGAAAATGGACTCTTACAGTGGTGGCTGACGTGAAGCCTGATTCTCTGCTATGACATGAAGACTGATTCTCTGCTGACATGAAGCCAGATTGTCTGTTACGGGACCTCTCTCCTCTGCCTGGGTGCTGGGCCTAAATATATGCCAATGGACTGTTGCAGTGGTGGCTGACGTGAAGCCTCATTCTCTGCTATGACATGCAGACTAATTCTCTGCTGACATGAAGCCAGATTGTCTGTTACGGGACCTCTCTCCTCTGCCTGGGTGCTGGGCCTAAATTTATGACAATGGACTGTTGCAGTGGTGGGTGACGTGAAGCCTGATTCTCTGCTATGACATGCAGACTGATTCTCTGCTGACATGAAGCCAGATCCTCTGTTACGGGACCTCTCTCCTCTGCCTGGGTGCTGGGCCTAAATTTATGAAAATGGACTCTTACAGTGGTGGGTGACGTGAAGCCTGATTCTCTGCTATGACATGAAGACTAATTCTCTGCTGACATGAAGCCAGATTGTCTGTTACGGGACCTCTCTCCTCTGCCTGGGTGCTAGGCCTAAATTTATGACAATGGACTGTTGCAGTGGTGGGTGACGTGAAGCCTGATTCTCTGCTATGACATGCAGACTGATTCTCTGCTGACATGAAGCCAGATCCTCTGTTACGGGACCTCTCTCCTCTGCCTGGGTGCTGGGCCTAAATTTATGAAAATGGACTCTTACAGTGGTGGGTGACGTGAAGCCTGATTCTCTGCTATGACATGAAGACTGATTCTCTGCTGACATGAAGCCAGATTGTCTGTTACGGGACCTCTCTCCTCTGCCTGGGTGCTGGGCCTAAATATATGCCAATGGACTGTTGCAGTGGTGGGTGACGTGAAGCCTCATTCTCTTCTATGACATGCAGACTAATTCTCTGCTGACATGAAGCCAGATTGTCTGTTACGGGACCTCTCTCCTCTGCCTGGGAGCTGGGCCTAAATTTATGACAATGGACTGTTGCAGTGGTGGCTGACGTGAAGCCTGATTCTCTGCTATGACATGCAGACTGATTCTCTGCTGACATGAAGCCAGATCCTCTGTTACGGGACCTCTCTCCTCTGCCTGGGTGCTGGGCCTAAATTTATGAAAATGGACTCTTACAGTGGTGGGTGACGTGAAGCCTGATTCTCTGCTATGACATGAAGACTGATTCTCTGCTGACATGAAGCCAGATTGTCTGTTACGGGACCTCTCTCCTCTGCCTGGGTGCTGGGCCTAAATATATGCCAATAGACTGTTGCAGTGGTGGCTGACGTGAAGCCTCATTCTCTGCTATGACATGCAGACTAATTCTCTGCTGACATGAAGCCAGATCCTCTGTTACGGGACCTCTCTCCTCTGCCTGTGTGCTGGGCCTAAATATATGCCAATGGACTGTTGCACTGGTGGCTGACGTGAAGCCTGATTCTCTGCTATGATATGAAGACTGATTCTCTGCTGACATGAAGCCAGATTCTCTGTTACGGGACCTCTCTCCTCTGCCTGGGTGCCGGGGCCTAAATATCTGAGAATGGACTGTTCCAGTGGTGGGTGACGGGAAGCCAGATTCTCTGCTATGGGACCTCTCTCCAATTGATTTTGGTTAATTTTTATTTATTTAATTTTTATTTTAATTCATTTCCCTATCCACATTTGTTTGCAGGGGATTTACCTACATGTTGCTGCCTTTTGCAGCCCTCTAGCCCTTTCCTGGGCTGTTTTACAGCCGTTTTAAGTTCGGGTCCCCATTGACTTCAATGGGGTTCGGGTTCGGGACGAAGTTCGGATCGGGTTCGGATCCCGAACCCGAACATTTCCGGGAAGTTCGGCCGAACTTCTCGAACCCGAACATCCAGGTGTTCGCTCAACTCTATCTTTGAGTAAAACGTAAAAAAAAAATTGACATATTTGGTAGTGACGTGTCCGTAACAACTGGATCTATAAAAATATCACATAATTTACCCCATCAAGTAAAGGGTGAAAAAATAATATACAGAAAGAATGTGAAAGGTACCCCAAAATGGTGTCAATAAAAACTACAGCTTGTCCTGCAAAAATAAGCCCTCATGCATCAAAAAAATTGTTATCACTCTTAAGAACAATTTCAGCAAATGTCATGTTAGAAAATCCAGAAGCCGCTCCTTCCCTCCTGAGCCCTGGCGTATTTCCAAATAACAGTTTATGACCATAATTGAGGTGTTACTATATTCAGGAAAAAATGGTAACAAATTTTGGGGTGATATTCTCCTTTTATCCTTTGTGAAAAAGAAAGTTTGGGCTTAACCTCTTGGGGACACATGGTGTCTCGGTACTTAAGGACACAGGGCGTACAGGTACAGGCGGTGATCGGAACAGAGTGCCTGCTGAAATCATTCAGCAGGCACTCTGTGACAATGCCGAGGGGGGTCCTGTGACCCCCCCGGATAGGCGGTCGCTGCAAACCGCAGTTCAATTCATGCCTCCTCATCACCCGCTGCTCTGTTGTGGCAGCGGGTAATGGTTACCATGGCAACCGGACACCTTCACAGGCTTCCGGCTTGCCATAGTAAGGCAAAGTCTGGTCAGTGTAAAGTGAAAATACAGTACACTATATAGTGTACTGTTTTGTATTATACAAACATCAGACCCACTGGATCTTCAAGAACCAAGTGGGTCTGGGTCAAAAAAAAGTAAAAAAAAAAATGTTAAAATAAAAAACACATTTATCGCTGATTAAAAATAAAAATACTAGATCACCGCGTCCGTAATGATCTGATCTATGAAACAGTCATGTTACTTTCTCCACATGGTAAACGGCATAAAAAAATAACTATTTTATTGTGTTAAAGTAAAATACATAAAAAAATATATACATATTGGGTATTGCCGCACCCGTAAGAACCTGCTCTATAAAAATATCACATGACCTAACGCCTCAGGTAAATATCGCAAAAAAAATAAAAACAGTGTCAAAAAAGCCATTTTTGTCACCTCACATCACAAAAAGTGTAATAGCAAGCGATCAAAAAGTTATATGCCTCCAAAAATAGTACCAATCAAACCGCTATCTCATCCCACAAAAAAATGCCCCTACATAGGACAATCGCCTAAAAAAATAAAAAAAATATGGCTCTCAGACTATGGAGACATTAAAAAAAAATTGTTTCAAAAATGATATTGTGTAAAACTTAAATAAATAAAAAAAGTATACATATTAGGTATCGCCGTGTCTGTAAAAACCTGCTCTATAAAAATAACACATCACCTAACCCCTCAGGTGAACACAGCAAAAATAATAATATAAATACAGTGTCAAAAGCCATTTTTTGTCATCTTACATCACAAAAAGTGTAATAGCAAGCGACCAAAATGTCATATGCACCCCAAGATAGTGCCAATAAAACCGACAACAAATATTGAGTTTTGTTTGGCTGTTAACCCTTGCTTTTTTACTGGAAAAAAATTGATTAAAATGAAAAATTTGCAAAAAAATTGAAATTCTGAAATGTTATCTCTATTTGCCATTAACTCTTTAGAACACCTAAAGGGTTAACAAAGTTTGTAAAATCAGTTTTGAATACCTCAAGGGGTCTAGTTTCTAGAATGGGGTAATTTTTAGGTGGTTTCTATTATGTAAGCCTCACAAAGTGACTTCAGACCTGAACTGGTCCTTAAAAAATTTGAAAAAGATTTGCTTCTAAACTTCTAAGCCTTGTAACGTCCCCAAAAAATAAAATGGCATTCCCAAAATGATCCAAACATGAAGTAGACATATGGGGAATGTAAATAAATAACTATTTTTGAAGGTATTACTATGCATAATAGAAGTAGAGAAATTGAAACTTGGAAATTTGCTAATTATTCCAAATTTTTGTTACATTTTTTTATTTTTTTTATAAATAAAAATAAATTTTTTTGACTCCAGTTTACCAGTGTCATAAAGTACAATATGTGATGGAAAAACAGTCTCAGAATGGCCTGGATAAGTAAAAGTGTTTTAAAGTTATTCATACATAAAGTGACACTATTCAGATTTGCAAAAAATGGCATGGTCCTTAAGGTGAAAATGAGCCCGGTCCTTAACGGGTTAAAGAACCATTTTCTTGTAAAAATATATGTTGTTTTTTTTTACATCCAAGTTTTATGAATTCTATGAAATGCCTGTTGAATCAAAGTGCGCACTACATGGCAAAAAATTCCTTGGGTGGTGTAGTTTCCAAAATGTGGTCACTTTTGGGAGGTTTTCACTGTGGGGGTACCCCAGGGTCTCTTCAAATACATTATGGCACCCAAAGACCCTCTTATCTACTAGAGCTTATGTACAGGTATATTCCCTGTCAGAGGCTGGCATAGCGAATAAGATGTGCGTACGTTCGGCCACGTAACGCTTTGCGAACCTCCTGTAAAGCGTGCACGCAAATGCAAAAGCGGCCCAGCATGGATACGCTACAACCGCATCCGCCCGCAAATGAGTCGGAACCAAAGTATCCGCAGGCACATGCGTGACCTGCCCCGCTACTCCAATGGGGTCCCCCGCAGGCAGAGCCCCACAAGAATTCCTGGGGGCCCCAGTGGACCGCAAAACAGGAGAGTGTTTTACAATATTTAAGTAATAATTAAGTAAAATTTTCTGTAAAACACATACGGTAAATAAGCTAAAAGCTAAATAAAATTGGTATCACTGCATTTCTAACAACCATTACTATAAAAAAAATCTGTTGTTTACCCTGTATGATGAATAGCAGAACAAAAATTAAAAATTTAAAAAAGCTCATCTTACTAAAAGCAATCCCTCCATCGATGGAAAAATAAAAAGTTTATGTTTACGGAAAAAAAAAAAGATTTATTCATTTTAAAAAGTTATTTATTTTTGTAAATGCTAACTATGAAAACCATAGCTTATCCTACAAAAAACCACCCCACACATAGCTCCATCCCTGGAAAAGTAAAAATGTTATAGTAATACAAAAACAATAAAAAAGTGGTTTTATTGAGCAAAGGTAATAAAACAAACAACAACAAAAAGATACATATTTGGTATCACTGTAAGGCTCCTTTCACACTGGTGAGAATTCCGTGCGGGTGCAATTCGTGAGGCGAACGCATTGCACCTGCACTGAATCCGGATCCATTAACTTGTGTGTTGCGTGAAAATCGCAGTGTGTTCTATATTCTGTGTTTTTCACGCAACGCAGGCCCCTCAGAAATGAATGGGTCTGCGTGAAAATCCCAAGCAAGTACGGATGTGGTGCGATTTTCACGCATGGTTGCTAGTATTCACTGTATTATTTTCCCTTATAACATGGCTATAAGGGAAAATAATAGCATTCTTAATACAGAATGCTTACTAAAATGTGTATTAAGGGGTTAAAAAAGAAAAATAAATTAACTCACCTTATCCAATTGATCGCGCAGCTGGCATTGTTTTCTTGCATCTTCTTTCAGGACCTGCAAAAGGACTTTGATGACGTAGTCGCGCTCACCATGTTATCAAAGGTCCTTTTGTAGGTCCCAAAAGAAGAAGCAAGAAGACGATGCCAGCTGCACGATCAATTGGATGAGTCAATTATTATTATTTTTTTAACCCCTTAATCCACCTTTTAGTAAGCATTCTATATTAAGAATGCTATTATTTTTCTTTATAACTATGTTATAAGGGAAAATAATAAAATGAATAGAACACCTAACCCAAACTTCAGTGAAGAAGTCCGAGTTCGGGTCTGGGTACCACATTCCGTTTTTTTTCATGCATGTGCAAAACGCATTGCACTCGCGTGGAAAAAACTGAACATCTGAACATAATCGCAGTCAAAACAGACTGCAATTGTGTCCCTACTCGTGCGGTTTTCCCGCAATGCACACGCGACGCATCTGGAGCAAATCCGGGACGCCCGTGTGAAAGAGGCCTAACAGTACTGACCCACAAAATAAAGGTCAAATATTATTAAAGCTACATTATATGCGAAGGGCATATACAGTGAGGAACAGAAGTATTTGAACACCCTGCAATTTTGCAAGTTCTCCCACTTAGAAATCATGGAGGGTTCTGAAATTCCCATTGTAGGTGCATTCCCACTCTGAGAGACAGAATAAAAAAAAAAATAAGGAAATCACATTGTATGATTTTTAAATAATTTATTTGTCTTGCACTACTGAACATAAGTATTTGAGCGCCTGAGAAACAGCAAGAATTCTGGCTCTCAAAGACCTGTTTCTGTGCCTTTGAAAAGTCCACCTCTACTCCACTCATTAATCTAACTTAGTAGCACCTGTCTGAGCTCTTTAATGACCCCTGTCCACCCCACAGTCAGTCAGAAGCCAACTACTACAATGGGCAAGACCAAAGAGCTGTCAAAAGACACCAGAGACAAAATTGTGGACCTCCACAAGGCTGGAAAGGGCTACGGGGCAATTGCCAAACAGCTTGGTGAAAATAGATCAACTGTTGGAGCAATTGTTAGAAAATAAAAGAGGCTAAAGACGACTGTCAGTCTCCCTCTGACTGGGGCTCAATGCAAGATCTCACCTCGTGGGGTATCACTGATGATAAGAAAGGTGAGGAATAAGCCCAGAACTACAAGGGAGGAGCTGGTCAATGACATGAAGAGAGGTGGGAGCACAGTTTCAAAGGTCACTGTCGGTAGAACACTAGTGATGTCCTGAACTATTCGCCGGCAAACAGTTCACGGTGAACATGGCTTGTTCGCGTTCGCCGCAGCGGGTGAACATATGCGATGTTCGGTCTGCCCCCTATACATCATCATTGAGCAAACTTTGACCCTGTACCTCACAGTCAGCGGACACATTCCAGCTAATCAGCAGCAGACCCTCCCCCCCAGACACTCCCACCTCCTGGACAGCATCCATTTTAGATTCATTCGGAAGCTGCATTCTTAGTGAGAGGAGGGACAGTGTAGCTGCTGCTGATTTAATAGGGAAATCGATAGCTAGGGCAGTGTTCTGTGTCCACAGACTCATCTGCTGTCAGGACAGCGTCCTGACAGCACCCCAAAAAGCCCTTTTTAGGGCTGGTAGATCAGTCTGCTTTTTTTTTAAAAATATATATATATTGCAGTTGCCTGCCTGTGTGTCAGAGGCTGCAGGCCCACAGACTGTACTGTGCGCACACCACTCATATAGGGTGTCACAGTACCTTGCAGATAAAAAAAAATTATTATTTTTTTTTTTATATAATCGCAGTTGCCAGACAGTGAGAGGCTGCAGGCTCACAGACTGTACTGTGTGCACACCATTCATACAGGGTGTCACAATACCTTGCAGATAAAACTAAAGTCAATTTATTTTTTCTCTGTGATATAATCGCAGTTGCAAGCCCCTTGCCCACAGACTGAAGTGTCTGGCCCACAGACTGTACTGTGGCCACTGGCCAGGGCACCACTCATACCATTATAGGGTGTCACAATACCTTGCAGATAAAAAAAGTCAATTTATTTTTTCTCTGTGATATAATCGCAGTTGCAAGCCAGTGAGTGTCTGGCCCACAGACTGTACTGTGGCCACTGGCCAGGCCACCACTCATAACGTTGCAGGGTGTCACAATACCTTGCAGATAAAAAAAAAGTCAATTTATTTTTTCTCTGTGATATAATCACAGTTGCCAGACAGTGAGAGGCTGCAGGCTCACAGACTGTACTGTGTGCACACCATTCATACAGGGTGTCACAATACCTTGCAGATAAAAATAAAGTCAATTTATTTTTTATCTGTAATAAATATAATAGCAGTTGCAAGCCAATGTGTGTCAGGCCCACACAGACTGTACTGTGCCCACTGCCCACCACTTATATAGGGTGGCAGAGTACCTTGCATGCATAGTACCACTTATCTAAAAAAAAATGACAGGCAGAGGCAGGCCACCCCGCAGGAGCCGTTGTGGTCGTGGTGCTGTGATTTCCACTGGCCCTGGAATAGTGCCCAGTGTTCAGAGGCCACGTACCCTGAACCCCAAAAATTCTGAGGACATAGTTGACTAGCTTACACAGGACACCCAATCTTCAACAGCTTCCGCTAAGAACCTTGACGCACCATCCTCCTCCAGCTCAGCTTCGGTCACCTGCTCTCAAGTTACCATTCTCCCGCCCGCCGCCACCACCACCACAGCCACCACAGCCGCTTCACTTGATCCGTCAGAGGAGTTATTTACACATCAGTTGGATGAAATTAATGATGCACAACCATTATTGCCAGAGGATGTAGATAACAGGGATATGTCTCAGTCAGGCAGGATTACACACATGGACGTACAGTGTGATGATGATGATGATGCTGTACCCGCTGCTGCTTCCTTTGCTAAGGTGTCAGATACAAGTGAAGTGGTTGATGATGACGATGTGTCTGTGGATGCCACCTAGATGCCTGCTCGAAGAGAAGAAGAGGGGGAAAGTTCAGAAGGGGAGACAGAGAGAAGGAGGAGACGAGTTGGAAGCAGGGGGAGGTCGTCGTCGCAAGGAGCTAGTGGCACAGTCAGACAGCATGCATCGGCCCCCGGGGTCAGCCAGACAGCAGGCCAATCAACGCATGCTGTTGCCACCACCAGAATGCCGTCATTGCAAAGCTCAGCAGTGTGGCATTTTTTTTTGTGTGTCTGCCTCTGATAACAGCAATGCCATTTGCAACCTGTGCCAAAAGAAACTGAGTCGTGGGAAGTCCAACACCCACCTCGGTACAACTGCTTTGCCAAGGCACATGATCTCACATCACAAACGCCAATGGGATCAACACATGAGTACAAGCAGCACACAAACTCAAAGCCACCATCCTCCTCCTGGTCCAGCATCTTCAGCCACGTCAACCACTGCTGTCCTCCTTGCCCCTTCTCAAGCACCTGCCACTCCGCCTCTCACCTTCAGCAGTTCCATCTCATCTGCCCACAGTCCGGTGTCTGTCAAGGAAATGTTTGAGCGTGAGAAGCCAATGTCACCCCCTTGCCCGGCATCTGACAGCTGGCTTGACGGAACTCTTAACCCGCCAGCTTTTACCATACCAGCTGGTGGAGTTTGAGGCCTTCAAAAAATTTGTCGCTATTAAGACACCACAGTGGAAGGTACCCGGACGATTTTTTTTTTTCAAAAAAGGCAATCCCAAAACTCTACTCATCTCTGGCATACAGTGTTGGGGCAAGGGTCCATCTGACCACTGATACCTGGTCTACAAAGCACAGTCAGGGCAGGTATATCACGTACACTGCGCATTGTGTCAACCTGCTGACGGTTGACAAGCATGGAATGCGTGGCTCTGCAGCGGAGTTGGTGACACCGCCACGACTTGCAGGCAGGCCTACTGCCACCTCCTCTACTCCTCCTACTTTATCCTCTTCGATAACCTCCTCGGCTGAGTCCTCTTCTGCTGCGGCGTCTGGCTGCACATCATTTGAATCCCCCCAGCTCCCCAGGGGCTATTCCACATCCCGGATATGACAGTGTCATGCTGTCTTGGGGTTGACTTGCCTGAAAGCAGAGAGCCACACCGGACCAGCACTCCTGTCCGCCCTGAACGCACAGGTGGATCAGTGGCTGACCCCGCACCAACTGAAGATCGGCAAAGTGGTGTGTGACAATGAAAGCAATTTGTTGGCGGCATTGAATTTGGGCAAGTTATCACATGTGCCGTGCATGGCACATGTGTTGAATCTCATCGTACAACGCTTTGTGTCTAAGTACCCAGGCTTACAGGACGTCCTCAAGCAGGCCAGGAAGGTGTGTGGCCATTTAAGGCGTTCCTACACGGCCATGGCGTGCTTTTCCGATATTCAGCGGCGAAACAACATGCCAGTGAGGCGCTTGATTTGCGACAGCCCGACACGTTGGAATTCAATACTCCTAATGTTCGACCGCCTGCTCCAACAAGAAAAAGCCGTCAACGAGTATTTGTATGACCGGGGTGCTAGGACAACCTCTGCGGAGCTGGGAATTTTTTTGCCATGTTACTGGACGCTCATGTGCAATGCCTGTAGGCTCATGCGTCCTTTTGAGGAGGTGACAAACCTAGTCAGTCGCACTGAAGGCACCATCAGCGACCTCATCCCATTTGTTTTCTTCCTAGAGCGTGCCCTGCGAAGAGTGCTGGATCAGGCTGTAGATGAGCGTGAAGAGGAAGAGTTGTAGTCACCACCAGAAACAGCCTTGTCATCATCGCTTGCCGGACCTGCGGCAACGCTGGAAGAGGAGTCAGAGGAGGAGTATGGCTTTGAGGAGGAGGAAGACAAACCACAGCAAGCATCCCAGGGTGCTCGTTGTTGTCACCTATCTGGGACCCGTGGTGTTGTACATGGCTGGGGGGAAGAACAGACCGTCAATGACATCAGTGAGGACGGGGAACGGGAAATGAGTAGCTTGGCATCCAACCTTGTGCAAATAGGGTCTTTCATGCTGTCATGTCTGTTGAGGGACCCTCGTATAAAAAGGATGAAGGAGAACGACCTGCACTGGGTGGCCACGCTACTAGACCCCCGGTATAAGCAGAAAGTGGCGGAAATGTTACCAAATTACCAAAAGTCGGAAAGGATGCAGCAGTTCAAAACCAAACTAAAAAATATGCTTTACACAGCTTATAAGGGGGATGTCACAGCACAACGGGAATCTAACTGGGGAACGGGTGAAAGTAATCCTCCTCCTACCGCGACCACGGGGGCAAGGACAGGACGCTTTACAGATGTGTTGTTGATGGAGGACATGCAGAGCTTTTTCAGTCCTACACATCGCCACAGCCCTTCGGAATCCAGCCTTAGAGAACGACTCGACTGACAGGTAGCAGACTAGCTCGCCTTAACTGCAGATATCGACACTCTGAGGAGCGATGAACCCCTTGACTACTGGGTGTGCAGGCTTGACCTGTGGCCTGAGCTATCCCAGTTTGCGATAGAACTTCTGGCCTGCCCCGCTTCAAGTGTCCTGTCAGAAAGGACCCTCAGTGCAGCAGGAGGCATTGTCACTGACAAGAGAATTCGCCTCGGTCAAAAAAGTGTTGATTACCTCACATTCATTAAGATGAATGAGGCATGGATCCCGAAGGGACGGACTGACAGTGGGGGATACGTTTGACTAACAAAAGGCCTGATGACATGCCTTGGCCTCAAAATGGTCCCCACGCTGCTGTATTTAATGTCTGCATACCGGATGACTTTTGTGAATTCTCCGCCACCAACTAGGGTTCAAGCCGCAATGTTTTAGTCACCTTTCTGCCTGGAAAACATAAATTTTTCCGGCCGCTGCTACAACAGTGGCTGCAACAATACCATTATTTTTCAGGCATGTGTAAATGCCTAATTTTTCTTGCCTCTGGTGCTGCACTGTGGCGGGAAAAAACAAAACAAAAAAAGGCACATACAAGTGTCAATTCCCCTTCGTGATCGTTACCTTGATGTGGTGAAGGGGCTTGCGTATCACAATGAAGCGATCATCACCTCAATGAGTGTGTTGGCAATGTTCTCCAGATGATAAGGCCGTTGCTTCATTATGATCAGACCAAAAGCGATCGGCTGGATAATTTTTCATAGAAAAAACATGAATTTTCTTTTTTCTTTTTTTTTTTAAGTTGTATGGGTTTTTAATACATAAAATAAAAAAATCATAATAAAGTCTCTTAATAGTTTATTAGAAATAATGCAGACAATGTAAAAAATCCCCATCAATTCCAATACAAAGCAAGTACAGAGCTCAGAACTAAATTATTCCAGGATGTCGTAATGGTTAGTTAATTCGACAATGGTTAATCAATTCGACACACGTCCCCGGACAGGGGACGTAACAGGGATTAAACTGATAGGAATAGTACTCACTCATATAGGGTGTCACAGCACATTGCTCCGTGCACGCGCACTCCCCAACTTGGGAGTAAGAGGACCGACCAAGCTGTTTTTTCCATCTCCCGGTTCCTAAAATGAATTCAGTTTGGTGTATCAGAGTTTCGTCTGTCACTATGAAGGCAGTCGAAGGTACCCGGCCTAAATTTTTTTACACAAAAGGCAATCCCTGATATGGGACGTAACAGGGATTAAACTGATGAGAAGAGAACTACAGAAAATACCACTCATATCAGGTGTGAGAGAAAATTGCAGGGCGCAGACGCAGTGACCGTGGATTCAAACAAAGGGGAGGGAGCCAGCGTTTTTTTAACCATCTCCCCATTCGAAAAATCAATTCAATAAATGGACCCCAGATTGGGGACGTAACAGGGATTAAACTGATGAGAAGAGAACTACAGAAAATACCACTCATATCGGGTGTGAGAGTAAATTGCACAGCTGTCACGACCCTTGGTCATGGTCGTGACTCCTTGGGAGCCGCATGCAGTTACCCGCGGTTGTGGTGTTGTGTCAACCGCAGCTGGGGGCACTTAGTGGTTTGCCTCAGGTGCGGTTGCCGCGGATAACAGGCATGCGTGCGGTTGCCCTTGGCAACGTGTTTTATGTGCACTCCCTTTGTTTGTTTGTGGTGCACTAGGTCATGTGTTATATGCACGGAGACACCTTCCTTCACCTGCGGTTGTCCGCGGCAACGTCTGTTGCTGTGTGCATGTGGTGGCAGGGTCTCGGCCTGCGGGCTGTTCCCCAGTACATGGTGGCCACACATGCCGTTGCTGGCGGTAACAGGTGAGTGTGTTTGTGTGTTATGTATTGTGTGCACTTCCCCTTATATGTGTGTTTTCCCTTCTGTGTGCTGGAAGGGTTAACTTCCTTCCCAGTGTGTGTGATGTCACTGGGTGTGGTTGACCGGTGGGTGTGGCCTTTTGGCCTATATAGCCTGAGTCTCTTGCAGGCTTCAGTAGGTTGCTTCAGCCCTGCTAGCTGGAGCAGCCGCCTGTGTATTTTACCATCTACCAGTGGGGGCCTCCCTTCTGTTCATAAAACTTTGTTATTCGGTGTTATCTAGGTGTGTGTGGGGTTTCTGTATCATTGCAGCTTATGGTCCGGGTCCCTGTGTGATGTCTGTGTGTGCTGTCATTGTTGGTGTCCTGAACAAACAGCACCTGCACATGGGTTCCTGGTTGTGTTGTTCTGTGGCAGGTGAGTGTTGTGTTGATTGCGTTTGCCTGTCACTGCCATAAGTGTTTTCTGTTTCCCTTTGTTGCTTGGCCATTGAGACTCCTGCTCCTCCGTGCCAAGGAGGGGATCTGCGGAGGGTCAGCAGGGATCCGAGGTTCCTGAGTATGGGCCCTCCTACCATCAAGATCGGCCCATGCAGGTAGGAGACAGGGTCAGAGTTAGGGACGCAACAGGAGGTGACCTGCTCCCTAATTCTGTGTTGTTTGGCCAAGTGGTAACCCTACCATCTCCTGGCACCGCACGGCTGGGGGTTTCCCCCTGATCCAGCCGTGACAACAGCGCAGACGCAGTGACCGTGGATTCAAACAAAGGGGAGGGAGCCAGCGTTTTTTTAACCATCTCCCCATTCAAAAAATCAATTCAATAAATGGAGCAGATTGGGGATGTAACAGGGATTAAACTGATGAGAAGAGAACTACAGAAAATACCATTCATATCGGGTGTGACAGTAAATTGCACGGCGCAGACGCAGTGACGTTGGATTAAAACAAAGGGGAGGCAGCCAGCTTTTTTTTAACCATCTCTCCGTTTGAAAAATCAATTCAATGTATGGACCCCAGATTGGGGACGTAACAGGGATTAAACTGATGAGAAGAGAACTACAGAAAATACCATTCATATCGGGTGTGACAATAAATTGCACGGCGCAGACGCAGTGACCGTGGATTCAAACAAAGGGGAGGGAGCCAGCGTTTTTTTAACCATCTCCCCGTTTGAAAAATCTATTTAATTCACCTTTCGGGGACCCTTGGTGTTGTACGTGGCTGGGTGGAGGAAGAAATCTTCAATGACATCAACGGGACATGGCTAGCTTGGTATCCAACCTTTTGCAAATGGGAAGTTTGCGGTTAGGCAAATAGACTGTTTGCGGTTGTTTGCGGTGCATTAAAAGAGGAGTTTGGTCTGTCAATGTCTGTGAAGCGGGCGTAACCCTTACACTACCTGATCGATACAACATCATACCTGATCGTATACACACACTGAATGTTTTAAACCATGTTGTTCAAACGAAATTGGGATTGTTAGGTGATTTATGCCCTTTATGGATTAAAGCCCAACTCTGCGTCAACTATGTAATTTTCCATGGGAGTTTTGCCATGGATCCCCCTCCGGCATGCCACAGTCCAGGTGTTAGTCCCATTGAAACAACTTTTCCATCACTACTGTGGCTAGAAAGAGTCCCTGTGGGTTTTAAAATTCGCCTGTCTATTGAAGTCTATGGCAGTTTGCCCGGTTCGCGAACATTTGAGGAAATTCGCATTCGCCGTTTGCGAACTGGAGGGTAGCTGAAACCCCATGTTGCTCAGCGACACCCCCGAAATCTGACAGATCTAGAGGAGATTTGGGTGGAGGAGTGGGCCAAAATCCCTGTTGCATTGTGTGCAAACCTGGTTAAGAACTACAGGAAACGTTTGACCTCTGTAATTGCAAACAAAGGCTTCTGTACCAAATATTAACACAGATTTTTTTAGGTGTTCAAAAAAGAGGGGGGAACAAGCTCCTCTCCCATACATACTTTCAGCCACTTGGAAGGGCGACCGACCGTCTCCGCTCCCAATACAGTGTCCTGCTGCTGGGGAAAGGAGACTGGGCTCTCTATTCCCTGCTGGACACTCTGCCGCTGGGGTGGGAGGACAAAGCTCTCCTCTCCCAATAAAACACTCTGCTGCTGGGGGAAAGGGCCGACTGTCTCTGCCCCCTGTAACTCAGCCTGTCACTGGGGAATGGAGACTGGGCTCCAAATTCCCAATAAATCACATTGCCGCTGGGGAGAGGGGGTAGCAAGCTCCTCTCCCATACATACTTCCAGCCTCTGGGAGGGAGACCGACTGTCTCTGCTCCCAATACAGTGTCCTGTTGCTGGGGAAAGGAGATTGGGCTCTCTATTCCCTGTAGGACACTCTGCCGCTGGGGGACAGGACCAACTGTCTCTGCCCCCTGTAACTCAGCCTGCCGCTGGGGAATGGAGGCTGGGCTCCCAATTCCCTGCAGGACCAGTGGTCCCATCTCCACCGGCCCCCTGGGGTTCTTCCCAGTAAACCTCCACAATATCTTCCCAGCTGAAGGGGTCTGGCTCTGGGTCTGTCACTCTGCTCTCCTGCTGAGCCTTCTCACTGGAGTGGAACAGCTGCTGGTAGCCCTATTCCAGCTCCATCTCCCGGGTCACCAGGTGGACCAGGTCCTGCTCAATCTCATGAGTGTCATTCAAGTCATACCCGCTCTCCCTCCATTCAAAGAGATCACGGAACCGGGCTTGTGTAGGGCTTCCAAACTCCAGCTCTGAAAAAGTCTCCCATAACAAGCCAGGACCATCAAACTCCTCTCCCTCTGGCTTGTCATGCTCAGCTGTCCTGGGTAGGTACTGTGCCCCATACCACCAGAGCGCCTGATAGGCATCTTCCAGCCACAGCTCCTGCCATACTAGGTGTTCCAATTTCTTTACCCATTCCTCCCGGGGCTGCTCTCCCAGGAAGGGCATCCACAGGGCTACTCGCTTCTGCAACCGCTGGTCTTCCACGGGGAGTCTCTCGTCCCGCAGATACCCAGTGCCTGGTACCAGATGCCTTTGCGGACTGCATCTCGGTCATCCATGACACCCTCATCGTACTCCACTGCTGTTTCCATTCTGTTGCTCTTAGGGTCGCTGTACTGGGACATGCGTTGCCCCCAACTTGTAAATCCACGAAATGGTGTCTCCTGTAGCTGTCCCTCTGGCTGTGGGAACGATCCCGCCGCTTGCCACCAATTGTAACCCTGGGCATAAAAAGGGGGTAAAAGCCGTTTAAGAGATATTCCCTTTCCAGATGCAAAGGCAGCTACTAAAGACACCAATCTCCCGAACTGGAAACCATATGAATGCTGCATACAGCCGAATAGGAAAAACGATATAAAAGGTTTACACTCCTAGCAGTCAAACTGGAACAGCATACAAAAAATCCCCCCCAAGAACGAGACAAGGCGTCAAGTTGAAGGTCAAGCAGTGGTCAGCCAGAGCTGTGTGTTTATTGTTCTTATATACACATTCTTACACATTAGTACCACCCACAGGGTTTTGTAAAACAACCAGTAACCCCGTACAATACACTCAGACACTCCCACACAAAATCCTCCCCTCTGCCTGTGATACAATTACCTCACACAATGGGTTAATATAATTATCACAGGCAGGAGAATACACAGTTTTACACAATGTCTTCTGTCCTGGAGATAATTGGGAAGTAATCCAATTTATCTTTAAGGGCAGAGGCAAAACTCCATTAGCCACATGGTAGAAAAAGACAATAAAAGACACAAAAAATAACTGTGCAGCTATTGCATAAAACATAGACATTTAACATATCCCCAGATAGCTCAGGTCTGAGTGCATATTATTAGGTGAATAGCTCTCAGACTACACTAATACAATAGAATCGCCATGGAGCCAAAATCTTTCACATAGTCTTTCGTTATCCGAATGGGCTCCATGGCATAGCCATCTGGGGTATCACTGTGCAAATAGGGCAAGTACCAACTTACCCGGCTTTCATGTCTTTGCAGGGGAAAATCAAGTGTTTCAACATGTGGTCATAGTCTAAAGGAAGCAGGCGGGCAACCAGGCTTTTCCAATGCAATGTGGCGAGATTGGTCATTGCGCCGCCTGAGCCGCATAGCGAGGGACACAGGCCGGAAGAGGCCTGCATTGCATCGCTGGAGGTAAGTATAAGTTTTTTTTAATTTTTTATATATAGGTACGATACTGTCACATGATAAGGGGGGCTACTGGCACATGATAAGGGGGGCTACTGGCACATGATATGGGGGCTACTGGCACATGATATGGGGTTATTGGCACATGATATGAGGGCTTTTGGCACATGATATGGGGGCTACTGGCACATGATATGGGGGCTAATGGCACATTATATGGGGGCTAATGGCACATTATATGGGGGGCTAATGGCACATAAGGGTGGCTACTGGCACATAATAAGGGGGGTTACTGGCACATAATAAGGGGGACTACTGGCACATGATAAGGGGTGGAAACTGTCACATAAGGGGCACTACTGGCACATAATAAGGGGAGGTTACTGGCACATAATAAGGGGGGCTACTGGCACATGTTGGGGGGGCACTCTGACTATTGGCACATGATGGTGGGGGGGCTCTTATTACTGGCACATGACTGGGGGGCATCTTACTGGCACATGATTGGGGGCATCTATGGGGGTACATCTTACTGGCACATGATTGGGGGCATCTATTGGGGCACTTATTACTGGCAGATAATTGGGTGGCACTATAGGGGCATCTACTGAGGCTAAAAAGAAGGGGTATTTTTATATGGGGGGCTCAGTATAGGGGCATTTTATACTGGGACACATTATGGTGGGTACTATGGGGAAGGGGGAGCACTATGGGGTCATCTAGAGGGGCACTGAGAAGGGGTATTTTATATTGGCACATTATGGGAACATTAGCTCAACTGGGGGCATTACAAAGGGGTATGTTTTGCCCATTATAAGGAGAATTATTACTACTGGGGGGGGAATTATGGTGGGCTTTATTACTCCCCGATGGCATGACCCCCTAGTAGCAGCACCAGCCTCTCCCTGCTCTGCTATCCCTCTGCCCCTTCTCCAAATCCTTATTATGAAATCTTTCTCATTAGGATGAAACACAACATCAGCTTCGCCGAGCCCCCGGCCAAAGTGTTGAAGTGGTGTCCGAGATCCCCAAGGGCCAAGCCAAGTAATTGTAAGTTTTCATGTGGAATATGTTTATGTTTGTAGTTGATCTTTATTATCGATTTTACATTGCAGATTTTTAATTTTTGCAGCATATGGGTGAGATTTTATAAATATTTTTATTATTTGGTCGAAAGGCTCATTGGGGAGGGGGGATTGTAACAAGACTGCCGTAGAATATCTAAAATAGCTGGTCAAGTAAAATGCAACATGCAACAATCATTAAATAGGTGGCCAACAAAAAAGGGACGGGTCAAAGGGCGTGGTAAAACACTGTCTGCGCATGCTGAGAGTTGTAGTTTTGCAACAGTTGGAGGCATCCTGGTTGGGAAAACACTGTGATAATATGAACTTCAATGGGGCCGCAAAAGATGCGGACAGCACTCCGTGTGCTGTCCGCATCCGTTGCACCGTTCCGTGGCCCCGCAAAAAAAATAGAACATGTCCTATTCTTGTCCTTTTTGCAGACAAGAATAGGCATTTCTACAATGGGCTGCCCGTTCCGTTCCGCCAAAAAAATGGAACGGTCGTGTGCATGAGGCCTTACTCTGACATAATGCTGTCAGTGTAATTCAATAGATTCCAGGACTCTCAGGGTTACACAGCCTATAAATCATTACAACACAGTGCGATCCTGTCAGAGAGGGAACTCTCACTGCCACATGCTGCGAGTATCTCGCACTGAACTCGCTCCTGTCTGTCTGCCCTTAGGGGGGGATACAGTATATCAAACTGGTGTAAAGGGAAACTGGCTTAGTTGCTCATAACAACCAATCAGATTTCACCTTTCATTTTCCAAAGGTGCGATGAAAAATGAAAGGTGGATTCTGATTGGTTGCTATGGGCAGCTAAGACAGTTTCCCTTTACACCAGTTTTGATAAATTTAGCCCATTATTGATATGAAAAAAATATAAGAATAAAAGACATCATAGTACATTACAATCTCTTTCTAACAAAACTAGAACCAGCCCTGTACCTCACATGGATCCAGAGATCTCCCCATTCACTGCTCCAGTTGCTCTGCTTGAGTATCTTCAGCCTGGCGGCTCAGGGGGTATGTCCTTTCTGCTGCAGCTCTCTCCGTGTAACTACCACAGCTTCTAACAAAATATATGGCTGGTGGCAGTTAAAGATTTAAAAACTGAGCACGATCAACCGGCTCAGTGAGATGGACAAAAAATAAGGAAATGAATGAACAGCAGGTGGCGCTATACAGTTACCGTACATTTTATTGAATAGCTCACTGGCTATACTAAATTTTTATGACATGCAATTGCAAAAGTGTTCAGATCCACGTGCTGGTTTGAAACCTGTAGAATATGTTTAGTGACACAACTCCTTTAGTGCACAGATGAGCTCATGAGTCATGGAAGTACAAGGTGCTGGGCTATGGCAATTCCAGAAAACATTCACTACACATTTCCATTATAAAAAAATATATAAAAATGATCTTAAATTTATGTAGCATTAACATATTCCTTAGACTTTAGAGGTTTACAAATTAAAAGAATAGGCAAATGCCCTATTGTGGAAGACTATTGCACCATGGTAGAAAAGTCATTATTTATGGAACTTCCTTATCCGTTCTCAGAGGAAAACTGTTCAGATCATCAAATTAACCTGAAGCACTGATGATATCCAAATATCAATACATGAGAAGAAAATCCCTCATGATGTACTTTACAACAGCATTTGTTAAAAGTTTTCCTTCTAGTGCTACAACTGCACCATCTAGTGGGCACAGTATGTAATTGTCCTGGGTCACTCAGTTACATTACTGATTTAGGGCTCATGCACATAAACACAGAACCTGTTGGGTCCAGTAGAACCTTCTCCATTTCACTTTTCTAATGAGGAGTTATACAGGAAAATAATAACTAATAACTTGCATACAGAGATACAGTAGAGAGAGGGCTTTTAGATCTCTATCACAGCCTTATTATGGGTACAAAATGGAGCTTTAAAATGGTTATGTGCATAGACCTTCGTCTTTTCCGTAAATCATCCTTTACCTGCAGCTTTTTAACTCCTTAAGACACAGACATATTTCCCCTTAAGGACCAGGCCATTTTTTGCAAATCTGACCAGTGTCACTTTAAGTGGTGATAACTTTAAAACACTTTGACTTATCCAGGGCATTCTGAGAATGTTTTTTCGTCACATATTGTTCTTCATGACACTGGTAAAATGGAGTCAAATATTATTATTTTTTTATAAAAAAAATACAGAATTTGCCAAAAAGTTGCAAAGATTTGCAAATTTCCCAGTTTCAATTTCTCTACTTTTATAATACATAGTAATACCTATAAAATAGTTATCACTTTATATTCCCCATATGTCTACTTCATGTTCGGATCATTTTGGGAATGAAATTTTATTTTTGGGGGACGTTACAAGGCTTAGAAGTTTAGAACTAAGCAAATCTTGAAATATCTCAGAAATTTTCAAAAACCAACTTTTTAAGGACCAGTTCAGGTCTGAAGTCACTTTGTGAGGCTTACATAATAAAAACCACCCAAAAATGACCCCATTCTAGAAACTACACCCCTCAAGGTATTTAAAACGGATTTTACAAACTTCGTTAACCCTTTAGGTGTTCCGCAAGAATTAATGGAAAATAGAGATACAATTTCAAAATCTCCTTTTTTTTGGCAGATTTTCCATTTTAATAAAAAAAAAAAAATCCAGTTACAAAACAAGGGTTAACAGCCAAACAAAACTCATTATTTATGGCCCTGATTCTTTAGTTTACAGAAACACCACATATGTGGTTGTAAACCACTGAACGGGCACACGGCAGGGCGCAGAAGGAAAGGAATGTCATACAGTTTTTGGAAGGCAGATTTTGCTGAACTGTTTTTTTTACACCATGTCCCATTTGAAACCCCCCTGATGCACCCCTAGAGTAGAAACTCCAAAAAAGCTACCCCATTTTAGAAACTACAGCATAGGGTGGCAGTTTTGTTGGTACTAGTTTAGGGTACATATGAATTTTAGTTGCTCTATATTACACTTTTTGTGAGGCAAGGCAAAAAGAAATAGCTGTTTTGGCACAGTTTTATTTGTTGTTATTTACAACATTCATCTGACAGGTTAGATCATGTGGTATTTTTATAGAGCAGGTTGCCACGGATGCGGTGATACCTAATATTTATACTAATTTTTATTTATTTATGTAAGTTTTACACAATGATTTCATTTTTTTAAACAAAAAAAATCATGTTTTAGTGTCTCCATAGTTTTTTTCAGTTTTTGGGCGATTATCTTAGGTAGGGTCTAATTTTTGGCGGGATGAGATGAAGGTTTGATTGGCACTATTTTGGGGTGCGTGTGACTTTTTGATCGCTTGCTATTACACTTTTTGTGATGTAAGGTAACAAAAAATGGCCTTTTTTTACACCGTTTTTTTTTTACGGTGTTCACCTGAGGGGTTAGGTCATGTGATATTTTTATAGAACATGTTATTACAGACGCGGCGATACCTAATATGTATATTTGTTTTATTTATGTAAGCTTTACACAATGTTTTAAAAAAAAAAATAATAATCATGTTTTAGTGTTTCTATAGTCCGAGAGCCATAGTTTTTTGGCGATTATCTTGAGTAGGGTATGATTTTTGCGGGATGAGATGACGGTTTGAGTGGCACTATTTTGGTGTGCGTGTGACTTTTTAATCGCTTGCTATTACACTTTACTTCACAACGCTGAAGTCTATGGGCGGGAACGCACGACAATACGCCCCAAAGAAACTCCTGTACTTCTTGAGGCGTAGGGCGTTTTACAGCGCGTTCGTACGCTCTGTAAAAAGCTCAGATGAGAACCATGCCCATAGGGAAACATTGTTTTTTCCCTGTTGAGCGTTTTACAGCGCGTAGGAACGCACTGCAAAACGCTCAGGTCTGAACCCAGCCTGTAAGCTATCCAGGCATGCTGGGAGTTGTAGTTTTGCAACAGCTGGAGGGCCACAGTTTGGACATGCCTGATGTAGAGAGTAGAGTCCTGACCAAGTTTTCACCCTCAGTAGAAGAGGAGGTGGCCCCAACTGGGTTCCCTCTTGCCTTGGCCCCAGTGGCGAATTATAATTGGGGCGTTTGGGTCGGCAGCCCCGGGCCCAGGGTGAGTGAAGGGCCCATCGCCAATTTGCCATCCTAAACGCCCCATTTTGCGCCACCACCAGACCGCAAAGTTACTAAAAGTTAAACATATCTGCAGTAGTAGGCGCGACGCACAGCCAGCGCTTCACTTACACACGCCGCTGCGCTGCCTGACAGTAACAGCCGGGCGGCTTGCTTGATCCCGCCCCCGTCAGCGTCGCGGTGGAAGGCTGCCTGTAAAAATGAAGCAGGGCGGATTCGGCGGAAGACAGACTGCTGAGGAGAGGAGGGGGGCACGTGACTCAGTCAGTCACTCACTGTAGCTCCGCCTCCTACACAGCGTCACAGAAGGCGCGCTGCAGTGCTTTGTTCCCGCCACCGATGTGCCCGCCCCCAGTCTTCTCAGTGCCAGCACCAGGAGTCAGGACAGCCACAGCCTGGCTGGGAACTCTTGTGAGAGAAAGCACCAAGGAGGACCTGCTTTGAAACTTCCAGCATTCCAGTGAGCAGGCGCAGCAACAGCCAAAGCTAGTACATTTTTATGAATGGTGATGGCCTGGGCAGCAGGGCAGTGGAACTGTGGGCTGCCTGCCTGTGTCTGTGAGTGAGAGGCAGAGCAGCAGTGGACATTTTAGTCAGATTACAGGCTACAGCCACTCTGCAGTTTTGGCTCTAATCTGACTAAAATGGCTGCTGCTGTCTGGCCTCTGCTCTGCCTCTTTTTTTCACAGGTGCCACTGCCCATCACAAAGTGTGTTTGACTATAAAAATTATGGATTATTTATTACACTAAGTGTTTGATATTAAAATGGTGGATTACAATTGATCCTTCTCTTTACAGGTGCCTAGCCCAGCACACCAAGTTTTTGACCATCAAAATGATGCATTATTAATCCCTGTATGATATAGGGATTAATAATCCACCATTTTGATGTTCAAACACTTGGTGTGCTGGGCTGGGCACTAGGGATGAGTGAACTTCTGTTTTCAAGTTCAGCGTATAAGGTTCCGGTTATCTAAGAATTCCATTATGGATATTCCGACCGCTACCACGGACCCTAAGTTATGGTTCCTGTTTGCAGAATCCATAACGGAATTCTTAGATAACTTATAGCTTATATACCGAACTTGAAAACAGAAGTTCGCTCAACACTACTGGGCACCTGTGAGGAGAGAGAAAGAGACATTGGCCAGCCACCGCCATTTTAGTCAGATTACAGGCTACAGGAATTTAGTCTGCAGCTTTGGCTCTAATCTGACTGAAATGGCTGCTGCTGTCTGGCCTCTGCTTTGCCTCTTTTTTTTCACAGGTGCCACTGCCCATCACAAAGTGTGTTTGACTATAAAAATTATGGATTATTACACCAAGTGTTTGATATTAAAATGGTGGATTACAATTGATCCTTCTCTTTATAGGTGCCTAGCCCAGCACACCCAAGTTGTTGACCATCAAAATGATGGATTATTAATCCCTGTATGAATCTGATACAGGGATTACTAATCCACCATTTTGATGTTCAAACACTTGTTGTGCTGGTATGAGCACGTGTGAGGAGAAGGATCAATAGTAATCCACCATTTTGATGTTCAAACACTTGGTGTGCTGGGCACTAGGGATGAGCGAACTTATGTTTTTAAGTTTGGCGTATAAGGTTCGGGTTATCTAAGAATTCCGTTATGGATATTCCACTACCACGGACCCTAAGTTATGGTTTCTGTTTGCAGAATCTATAACGGAATTCTTAGATAACCCATAGCTTATATACCGAACTTGAAAACAGAAGTTCACTCAACACTACTGGGCACCTGTGAGGAGAGAGAAAGAGCAGTGGCACAGAGACATTGGCCAGCAGTCGCCATTTCAGTCAGAACCGAGCCAAAGCTCCAGAGTGGTTCCTCCTCAAATATAGAGATTACTAATCCACCATCATGTTCTATTTATTCTACAGATCTGCTTATTCCACTATCATTACCGCCAGTGAAATCCAGCATCTCACAGAAGCAAAAAACACAACGGCAGTCCGTCCTACAACAGGATCACAAGCCATTCATTTTGACGGTAAGAAGCTGTGTCTATGCAAACTGTTTGGTAGGCAGGTCACTGGTGAGAAATTCCCTTTAAGGATTTTAGTGTGCAGCTAGAATATGTTATATTTATTCTACAGATATCATTATCACCTCCGAAATACGTCTCACAGAAGCCTACAAGACAACGGCAGTCCGTCCTACAACAGGATCACAAGCCATTCATTTTGACGGTAAGAAGCTGTGTCTATGCAAACTGTTTGGTAGGCAGGTCACTGGTGAGAAATTCCCTTTAAGGATTTTAGTGTGCAGCTAGAATATGTTATATTTATTCTACAGATATCATTATCACCTCCGAAATACGTCTCACAGAAGCCTACAAGACAACGGCAGTCCGTCCTACAACAGGATCACAAGCCATTCATTTTGACGGTAAGAAGCTGTGTCTATGCAAACTGTTTGGTAGGCAGGTCACTGGTGAGAAATTCCCTTTAAGGATTTTAGTGTGCAGCTAGAATATGTTATATTTATTCTACAGATATCATTATCACCTCCGAAATACGTCTCACAGAAGCCTACAAGACAACAGCAGTCCGTCCTACAAGAGGATCACAAGCCATTCATTTTGACGGTACGAAGCTGTGTCTATGCAAACTGTCTGGTAGGCAGGTCGCTGGTGAGAAATTCCCTTTAAAGGGGTTGGCCACATTCTGGTAATTGTTGACCAATGTGTTTCTGAGATGATATGACACTTACTAATAGTCCTTGGTGAAGTTCTGCACCATTTTCTATATTTCATAAGGTATGCTCCCTTGTTTACAAAGTCTCTTGTGATGTCCACACAGAGGTCCTGTCCATAAGATGGCCGCTGATGGAGGGTCATGTGACCAGGCAAATCACCTCCATGTGATGTCTCTTCAATTCAAAGCCACTGCATCTGCCATGTGTACTTGTTCTGTTGGGAGTTTAGTACAGGTGCAGTGTGTTTGAATGAATGAGCCATCAAATGGAGGTGATTTCCCTGGTCACAGGACCATCAGCTGCTATTTTATGGACAGGATCTCTATGGAAATAAGGAAGCATACTTGATAAAATATAGAAAATGGTGAAGAATTTGAACAAGGACTATATTAGTAAGTGCTATATAATGATCTCACAAACACATTGATCAACAGTAGTCAGAAAGTGTCCAACCCCTTTAAGGATTTTAGTGTGCAGCTAGAATATGTTATATTTATTCTACAGATATCATTATCGCCTCCGAAATACGTCTCACAGAAGCCTACAAGACGAGGGCAGGCAGTCAGTCTGACAAGACAAGGGCTGGTAGTCCAACAAGAAAATCACAAGCCATTCATTTCAAAGGTGAGAAGTTAAATATATTTATATATGGAGCATATGTAAATCAGAAAACCAAATCATTTGTTAAAATCATTCTACTTTTTTTTTTTTTTTTTATCATTTGAACAAAAGTAGCGATACAGTAGTAGTTCACCCATAACCTACACGTAAGTTATGGGTGATCTACTACCGTACTGCTAATTTTATTCAGACGATGGAATAAAAGTTTGATTTTAACCAAGGCTTGCTGCAACTGGTTTTCTGTCCATTGGTCTGCGGACTTGTTTTGAGCCATGGGGAAAGCACATTGCATTAGGAGAAGGAGCTGTGGTGAGCATCCTTTTGTTATTGTTTGGCATATATGTCCATCAATCAATGGTATCAATCCCAACATTAGAAGCTGCTTCCTCATATTGTGTTGGTCCCCTGAAGCTAACCCAATGAGACATAGACTCCTGTGGTATCTGGTAACAATATATTATCTACAGTTATATTTATTTTTCAAAATGGTCTAATAAAATAAAATAAAAAGCTTTGTTTTAACCTTGCAGATAAGCATCCAGTGCTTTCAGATATCAGCAACAACCGAACAGGACTGGATCCTCCATATGGGAAGGTAAGCTATTTCCCCCTATTATTGCACTTTAGACACTGCACTGCACTATTCTCACATTTGTTATAGGCTTCTTGCACACGACCGTATGCCCTTTGAGACATACGGTCCATGAGCGGGCCATATGTCACGGAGCGGCATTGATCGTGCGCAGGGGAACACACAGCATCATAGATTACAATGATGCTGTGCACGTTGGGCCACCCTTGGGACTAATGTCCTGCACTCATAAGATCATATAGGTACTTAAGAGATGTATAATTGTCATCCAGCACCTTGCTGAAAGAGGCCTTCCGCTGAGAGGCAAAGATGAAATTATTGGCTCCCCCCATAATGGAAATTATTTAGGGATCTTAGAAGTTATGGGACATGTTGATGCATTTCTTGAAGAGCACATCAAGCATTATGCTAACAAAGGAAAAGGCCACACATCTTATCTTTCCTCCACTGTCTGTGAAGAACTTATACAAATTTTGGGGTCCAAAGTTATGTGTAAAATTATGGATGAGTTGAAGAAAGCTAAGTTTTATTCCATATCTGTAGATTCTACACCTGATATCACACACTCAGACCAGTTAACTTTAATTGTACGATATGTGTTACCAACAGGCCCTGTTGAAAGGTTTTTAACATTTTTACCAGTATTTGGTCACTCTGGCAAAAAAATAGCTCAGCTAATTTTGGATTTCCTACATAAACATAAAATTGATATCAAAGATTGTCGGGGTCAATCTTATGATAACGCTGCCAACATGAGTGGCAAGTATAATGGTGTCCAAACTATAATAAGAGAGCGATGCTGTTACGCATCATTTATTCCATGTGCTGCACACTCTCTTAATCTAGTGGGTATAAACAGTGCAGAATGCAACCAAGTTGTCTACTCATTTTTTAACAATCTTGAACAACTTTATGTATTTTTTTCTTCATCATCTCCAAGATGGAGACAGCTTGTTGAAAAACAGAAAGCTTTAGGTCTACCAGTTGTTAAGCATCTTTCTGGTACCAGATGGTCTGCACGATATGATGCTGTATCAGCACTTTATAAGGGTTATGAGTCTATATGTGGTCTGTTACAGTGCTTGTCCTCTGACACTGACTATTCATCATGTAAAAATGAAGCCTGCTCTTTGCTGGACAAGTTTTCTGAACTTGATTCTACTATTCTTTTAGTTTTTTGGAACACCATTTTAGAAAGGTTTCAGAATACAAACCTTTCGCTGCAAGAAGCTGGCTTGAATTTAAACACTGTAGTTTCTTTACTGCAATCTCTTTCAAGTTTTGTACAGAGCCAAAGAGAAAATTTTGACCATTTTGAACAGAAAGCAATTGCGTTATGTGGCCACAGCGATTATAATGCTGCTCTAAAGCGGGTTCGGCCACGTAATTCACGCTATGATGAAGGGCAAGGAGAAAGCACTGTACTGACACCCAGGGAGAAATTCAAATTTGATGTTTTTACCATTGTCATTGATCACTTATATAGTGGTTTACAGCAAAGACTGGAGGCTTATAATGATCTCTGCTCCAAGTTTGGATTTTTATCCAACCTGTCTACACTTGCCACTTCTAAAATTCGGGAAGCCGCTGCAAACCTGGTTCAGTCATATCCAGATGACCTAATGCCAGAGGTGACTGAGACGGAATTGATTCAATTTTCAAGTTTTCTCTCTACTTCAAAGTCACAAACAATGACATCCTGTGGTGAAAAAATACCAGAACTACATATGTTCTTATTTCTTCATCAAAATGGCCTCACGCAAACCTTTTTCAACACTGAGATAATTTTGAGAATATATTTATGTATGATGGTTTCAAACTGCACAGGTGAGAGATCCTTCTCAAAATTAAAACTGATTAAAAATGAGCTAAGGAGTCAAATGGGACAAGAAAGACTCAATAATCTCTCTTTAATGAGCATTGAACATGAGCTATTAAGAAGTCTCGACCTATCGGAAATCATCGATGATTTCAGCCACCGAAAGTCTCGAAGGAAAATTCTTTAAGTTTAAGATGTTAACTTCCTTTTACCGAGACCGATCATTAGGCCTAGTTCATATTTCAGTCTTTTGGTCTGTGATTTCCATTGGTAACTATGAGCCAAAACCAGGCGTGAGTCACAAAATAGGTGCAAATATTGAAATTGTACCTTATCTTTGTGTAGGCCTCACTTATGGTTTTGGCTCACATTCACTGATGGAAATCAATGACCAAATGACAGAACTGTGAACTAGGCCTAAGGCAAATTATCACAGAAGTGTGAACTAGACCTAAGGCAAATTACCAGGGAAAAGTTGTAGAAAAAATGGTTCCCAATAATTGCCTTTTAAAAATCTGCCAGCAATAATCTGATAAACAATATTGTTCATTTGTTAATGGTGTTTTAAAAAAAAAAAAATAAATTTTCCCAAAGTCACGATGGAGTGATCACTCGTCCCCATACAGCACAGGTGATTGCTTTATGTTAGACGACCTCTCCCCACTCCTAATAAAATGCAAAAAATCCGCAGCACTCGCCAATGTAGAAAATCCAATGGTGGTTTTATTAAAAAAACAGCAAGGTGATGCAAC